>NC_090194.1:23234311-23419311 GCF_024679245.1 Pseudorasbora parva | reverse complement strand
ACTGCTGTTCACAAACGCTCTCCATCCAACCTCACTGAGCTCGAGCTGTTCTGCAAGAAGGAATAGGCAAAATTTCAGTCTCTTGATGTGCAAAACTGATAGTGACATACCCCAAGCGACTTACAGCTGTATTCGCAGAAAAAGGTGGCGCTACAAAGTATTAACTTAAGGGGGCCGAATAATTGTGCACGCCCAATTTTTCAGTTTTTGATTTGTTAAAAAAGTTTGAAATATCCAATAGATTTCATTCCACTTCAAGATCGTGTCCCACTTGTTGCTGATTCTTCACAAAAAATTACAATTTTATATAATTATGTTTGAAGCCTGAAATGTGGCAAAAGGTCACAAAGTTCAAGGGGGTCGAATACTTTCGCAAGGCACAAATAGCATAACATTACAAGATGTTTATTGTAAACGTAACGTGCAGCTTTTAATGGGGCATATGAGAGATATGAGAGAACAAGATAGGCTTCTAATAATCGTTCAGTGCATAAAACCATACGTAACGCTTTAAAACAAAGCAACACAAAGTGCTTATGCGCCTCCCTGGTGCAGAATAATGTGCTTAAAGGCAACACAGAGTTGAGTTGCAGCGCTAATGCGCATTCAGGAGTTCACTGCACAAAGAGAAAAGATGTTGAGTACTCAAATCCTAGTCTATAATGTATATCTGTCCAACAGTTTACTGATCATTTGTTTCTTCAGTTTTAAATTCCAGTCATTGTGCGTGTGATAATAATGAGTCCTTGTGTTGTCACCCGATAGCGAGTACAACATAGTTCAGAAACAGCTATAAACTCAAATCCACAGCCCTTTATTTACAGATCAAGTATTATAATGGGAATATATGCAGCGGAGGAGTGACGCATTTCCGTCAACTTTAATTTAACGATGGAAATAATATTAATATATCCTTTTCCCACACATTCAGCTATGGAATGGCTTTGGATGACTTTGTACCAGCAAATCATAAAATAAGAGTGATTGCTGAAGGATCATGTGACGATATATATTTCTGATTATAACGACAGGCTGAATTTGAGCAATTGTCTGCCTGTCTGAGTTTTGTCGACAGACAGAGGCAGCCGTCTCGTAAATCTCTATGCGGGAAAACCCCTGTATAACATTATAAACCAACAATACCTAACCTGCAGTGATCTCAGACCGAACTGCCTGTCCTAAAATGTTGTGGCCGGGGCTGAGTTCGGCTGGCATCCAGGCAGATACCAATATGTTGCAGATACCACATTGCAAATGACAATTTGCTGTTTGCGTAAAGGCTAAAACAACACGCTCACCAGAATGTTTATCTAAATAGCCTTATGTTGTTAGAAATGCATCCCATGCAACAAGAGATTAACACAGTTGCAAAATTACTTTGTTACACTTACTCTCGCATCAGCTATTGTGTAAACAGTAGGGTTGGGTACCGTTCACATTTTAATCGATACCGGTACTCAACGGTACCTTTTTTTTTCTCTGTATTTAAAGGGATAGTTCACTTAAAAATGAAAATTCTGTCATCCTTTACTCACCCTCAAGTTGTTTCAAACCTGTATGAATTTCTTTCTTCAGCTGAACACAAGGGAAGATTTTTTGAAGAATGTCAGTAACCAAACAATTAACTGGAGCGATTGACTTTCATAGTAGGAAAAAAAATTACTATGGAAGTCAATGGCTCCAGTTACTGTTTGTTTACTGACATTCTTCAAAATATCTTCCCTTGAGTTCAGCTAAAGAAAGAAATTCATACAGGTTTGAAACAACTTGAGGGTGAGTAAAGGATGACAGAATTTTCATTTTTAAGTGAACTAACCCTTTAAGAGATACATCAATAACTGTACAGAAGCTGTAAGTTATTAATAGAAGTGTTACTGACATTATGCCAGAGCTACCTTGGTCTGCCATTGTTTGTGATGTTTCTGCACTGTAATTTTTACCAGTACATATAGGCTATAGCTACTTAATTAATTGAATTCATAAAAACAACCATATTATATATTTTTTTCCCACAAATTCTGTGTTGTGTATTTTCTGGTAATCAAATTAAGATAATATGAATTTATACTTAATGAAACTTTTTTTGTCAAACAAATCTGCACAACTGACTTTTATAGGCCAACTGTTAAAATTAAAACATGGAAGAAAAATTGATATATTACTTTAAAAAAAAAAAAAAAAAGTTTAAATTATTACATTCGTGTTAGTATTATTACACTGAGACGTCTCTAAACTCTTCTGTACAACAGTGATATATTTCTCAAGTTAAACCGAACTTTTATTTTGACAGGTTGTCGTGTATACCGCCGAGTTTATTTCTCTCGCTCTCTCTCTGTGTGTGTGTGTGTGTGTGTGTGTGTGTGTGTGTGTGTGTGTGTGTGTGTGTGTGTGTGTGTGTGTGTGTGTGTGTGTGTGTGTGTGTGTGTGTGTGTGTGTGTGTGTGTGTGTGTAAATAACATGATGGTAGTTTTTCTCAAATGAAAATGGTAAAATGCTGATGAAGTGATTTAGCTCTCAGACCTGCTCTGGAGATTAAATAACTTTTAGATTATAAAAGATCAGATTTTGGCTGCTGCACTTACTAAATCACACACTGAGTCAACCATGTGGGGTGAATGTGCTCAGCATAATCTCTCTCCCTGGCAGCATCTTGATAAATCCAATCCCCAGCCAATACCAGGCCCCTATGCCAGACTCCAGTCCATCACTGTCATTGCTTGATTTCCCTAGAGACCTCGATTTATCCTAATCAAGTATGTGATCAGTTTCAGCAACGTCTGGTGGCAGATTACTACCTCAATTCACCATTTCCATACTCTGATCCCATGGCTACTCTGAACAAAAGGTTTGGCCAGCCACACAAGTTGGCACTCAAGAAGATTGCCAGAGTGATGGATTCCTCAGATATCTGACGAGGAGATAGAGGCATTTGATAATTTTGCTTTGTATATTAGGGCTCTGTTGGTATGTTGGAGACTCTTTGAGATGAAGGCGAAGCTGAACTTCGATGTGAGTCACATGTAGAGTTAGATGTAAGTTACCTTCTGAAATGAGATCAGAATTCCAAAGACAGATGTACCACCATCCTGGGTCTGTGTATAACTTTGTGAGTTTTCCGAATGGCTACAGTATAAGGCCTGGTGTCAAAGCAGTGAGGCACAGATCAGTTACAAGAGCCAGAGACCAGAATGTCGGGGAGAAACCAAACCTAATTCTTGTTCAGCTACCCTACTTCATTGAGCAGATGGCATTGTCACAAAGGTACCCTCAGCATCAGCTTAAGTTAAGCCAGTTTCAGCGGAGAAACCTAAAGCCCTACCTAGAGCCTTTTGTCCATGCTGTAATAAAGAGGATCATTATCTCAGTCAATGTACCATTTTTAAGACCTTTGATAAGCTGCAGATGATAGATTAGGTCCAAACCAACCGTCGTTGCTGATGCTGTGAACGTGTACACCAAGCATCCCAGTGCACACTCCAGAAGCCTTAGCATCTGCAAAAGGAAGCATCAGCAAATCCTGCATGAGGTTAACACAAAGGGTACAATAGAAGGTTCCTGCCTGGTTAGTTAAACCACTGAAACACAGTACTTGGATAGACCAACTGAAGGTCATTAGGGTCCTGCTACACTATGGCGGCAGGATGCTCGACACCTATGCAAACTATTCTACTTCCTGATGCTGCTCATGAGCTTGGCATACAAGGTCAAGCTGAAAACATACTCTTGCGGACCATACGCCAAGATGTGCAGACCATCAGTGGTACTTCAGTTACCTTCCACATATCTCCTGCAATGTAACCACAGAAGACCTTCAAGATTTACATTTAATCCTTTAGCAGACGCTTTTATCCAAAGCGACTTACAAAAGAGGAGAGCAATAGAAGCAACTAAACGAACAAGGGCAACAGCCTGCAAGTGCTGTAAGGAAGTAACAGTTAATCGAACAGTACACAAACATTTTTTTATATAAACAAACAAATAAACAGAAAATTGAATTGGATAGTTAAGTGCTAGTCTTTATTGATCAGATGCAGCTGGAAAAGATGTGTCTTAAGATGTTTTTTTGAAAATGGCTACAGACTCAGCTGCTTGAATTAAAAGGCGGTTGTTCCACCAGGTAGGGGTGGTCCAAGAAAAGGTCTGTGAGTGATTTCATGCCTCTTTGGGATGGAGCCATGAGGTGTTGTTCACTTACAGAACGTAAGCCTCTGGAGGGTGTGCAAGTCTGAAAAAAATATTAATGCAGCATTCACTGCAAAACACCTTGGTCTGGCTGATAACTCATATCCCATGAGTTTGCTGGAAAAATATAAGCACCTTAAAGATCTTCTCCTTCAAGCCTTTGAAAAAGTGAGTCCTTCTAATAGGAGCTGACAATACCCACCTGATCACACCTGTCCGAATAGTAGGGGTGTAAGAAAATATCGATACACGTGAATATCGCGATATTATGTTTGCTGATACTGTATCGATTCTCAAAAACGCTGTATCGATATTTATATATTTATTTATTTATTTACATCCAATATTCGTGGCTTTGTGTTCGGTTTAAACCACAGACTGTATAACACCCAACCGCTAGATGGCAGTGTTATTTCAGAACGTATAACTGACGCGGAGCCGGAGAAGCACAAGGTAAAAGTGCGTGCATCAATAGTGTTTGCATTAGCAGACCCAGCTCTCAAGACGATAGCATTATTCTGCTCCTGCAGTATACAGAGCTGAAGTGTGGACTCATTTTGGCTTCAGCTAAAAAGAAGCCACTAAGGAAATCGACAAGAATCATTTTGTTTATAAAATAAGTTATAATCTAATACTCGTGAAAACACATTGAAACAGAGAGCTCGCTTAACATCCTGACGTCACCCGCGTAATAGCGATGGGGATATGGATGCACCAGCTCTGCAGTTCAGTACTTGAAATAGCACTTTATACAATAGACACTGCTTTATAGAAAACAGCTTGAGGCCCCGATCACACAGAACGCGTTTTTCAGGTTAGAAAACGCGAGGCGCTTTAATGTTTCTAGGCAACCCCCGAATCACCTGTCAGTCAAATCAATGGAACGGTCTACACAACAGAAGGCCCGCTTCTTCATTCATTCGTTTGGACAACAGAAAATAAGCACGATGTTGCGCGCTTTTCTGCTCAGAGTTGACTTTTTTTCAACTTCATGCGCTCGGAGCGCTCCTTCAAAAACGCAAGGCGCTCTCTGCTAAACGAAATCCATTCAAAAAAGGCGCCTCTCGCTGCAAAAACGCGTTCTATGTGATCGGGGCTGCTATGTTAAATATAAAACAAACGGTCCTGCAGTCATGAAATAGACTGCACTTTCTGTTGTTAAATAGCCACTGCTATACTGTGAACCTTTAAAACATATACACAAAGAATCCTGCAGTCACTTAACATTCCCCTTAACTTAGATTGCACATTGCAAATGATTAGTGATACAAATTATACTGTATTAATTAAATAAAATACTTTGTCTTGTGTTTTAGGCTTATGGTTGTGTTCTTTATTCTTTTAAATTATAAAAAACAAAAACACACAAAAACGAAATATCGCAATATATTGCAATATATCGTATCATAACCCCTGTATCGTGATACGTATTGTATTGCCAGTGTCTTGGCAAAACACAGCCCTACCGAATAGGGCCACCTGGTGGTCCAGCTGCCATAAAGACAAGGCTTGGATGGATGCTGCAGGGACCAGCCAAGATGCTGTAGACCCAATTGCAGCTACAACAGTGCCTTTTCCTGTCTCTCACCCCTGCTGAACTGGAGCTCAAAAGGATTTCGCTGTGAGAAAGAGGTGACCAAGTCCAGGGAGTATCAGGATGCCATTAACCTCTTAGAGACCAAGACGACTTGATGAAGGTTAATTGAATTTTACATTAGGTGACACCCTTGTTGCGCAGAAAGAATTCACCACTCTTTCTTGCTCCCAAAGAGGCTGTGGTTCCAAGTCTCCGAGGTATGGAACGATGACTAGCCAAAAATCAAAGTTTGAGAAGATAGTACTGAAAGTTGCAGTTACCAAACTCTCAGCTGGTACCAGTTATATAACAGGAGACCTGGTATATACCTCACCATTTATTCAGCCACAATAGCAAGGATGGTATTGTGTTCAGTTGCTCTTTCCATTATATGCGACTGAACCTTAACGAATCTTTGATACCTGAGACCCAGCCTTGAGTCCTTCTTTGCTGGGTGTTCTACTTTGATTCAGGGAGCACTGTGTGGCTATCAGCGGTGATATACGTGAAATGTTTCTCCAAGTTCTACTCTTACCGGAGGACAAGGCCCTCCTGCACTTTTTCTGGCGTGGTATGATCGTGGTATGACGTCTCATTGTACAGCACAGCCGATGAAGATATGAGACATTCTGTTGACTGATGCTTCTATGTGGATAACTGTCTTTACATTACTTTAAATATATAAAAGGACCAAGCTCACCTGAGTTTGAAAGAGCTATTAATCTGATACGTGTTGGAGGACTAGACCCTAACACAGTACACCTTATTGTACTGGATCCAATTAACCCTAACATTTAGTTACTCCTAAAGGATTACGATGCTCACCTTTGCCATCCAGGATTAGAATGTGTGTTAGGGGAGCTTTGCCGTAATGTATGGATACTGAGAAGGAGATAGGCAGTGAGAAAGCACCAGAGAACATGTCTTGAATGCTGCAAATGGAGGTCTAAGCCAGCCTCCCAAAAAATAGTTGATCTCGTTCCACCACGAATTCAGCTGTTCAAGCCTGCTTTCCATTCGACCAGAATGGACTGCTTTGGACCCCTTTTAGTCAAGGTGGGACGTAGGATGGAGATGCCATGGGGACTTCTATTTAAGTGCCTGACCACCCGGGCCGTACATCTGGAGGTACTGACAAATGATGCCTTTTTCATGGTACTACGACAGTTCATCGGTCGCCGTGGGAAACCTGCAGAGTTATATTGTGACCAAAGCACCAACTTCAAAAGGGGAGAAACAGAACTTAAAGGAGTACTTCAGCACTGGAAGATGAATCTGTATTTAAACTGGGTCATTAATGTAGTAGAAATGTGAAATTATTTTTTAATTTGGTGCTTTCTAGACTGAGAAAAGACAGAAAATGTATTTTTGTCTCATGGGGATGAAAGACAACAATTCCCAGACTGCTTCGCTGCCCTACAAGGCCACTCCCAAAGCTACCACTACTAGATTACAGAATTACTTTCACTTTCCCACTGCGACCGTGTTCATTTTCATAAAATCCGTTCTGTTAGAGAACAGATACTTCAATTAAAAACTGAACGTGTCTGTTCAATATGTGATTTAGCCGCTGAGGGATCTATATCTCACAGCCCAAAACACAGCAGGAGTCACATTGACAGTCATGGATAAGCTTGTGATGAGAGCTGAGGTAAACGCGTCCACGGCATAGATTCACAGTGCACGTTCAGTCTGGCGACTTTCCGTTCGTGCCTTTAAAAGCTTAACTTTCATAATTAGTTTGAGAAGTTGAAAGACTTACTTTGCTCCGCCGGCCACACCGTTTACATGAAAGCCTGAGGTTGCAGCTGCGAGCTGAGTGTTGTGAGTGTGATCTCCCATCCCCCACGCGCAAATTGAAAACATGAGGAAATGGCTCCCTCTGCTGGCTGTAGTCCTGTACTAATACAAAGCCAAATGCTAATCGCTGAAGTAACCCTTTAAGGAAGCCTTCAGTCAGCTCAGTGGTGATCTACAACAGCAGCTAAGCTTCCATTTTTTTATCCTCCAGCTGTTCCACACTTCGGAGGGGTGTGGGAACAAGAGATTTGTTCATACCACTCTGGGCTTTTTATACCACTCTGGGCTCCGAAATGGTTACCGAAGAAGTGCTTTGTACTGTCCTTATAGAAATAGAGGTCATCTTCAACTTCAAACCACTTGGGTATGTTTCGGCGGACATAGCTGATGTAGATCCGATCACCCTAATCTGCCTTCTAATGGGGAGGCCAGTTGATTTCCTTTCCCAAGTCATATATCCAGTGTGTGAGCTCCTGGGAAGACGGAGATGGAGGCATTCACAAGAATTGTCTGACAGATTCTGGACAGAATGTAACCTGTATTACTTGCCTGAAATGCCGGCCAGAGGAAAGTAGCAGAATCCATCTGCAGACATCAAACCTGGGACAGTTATAATGCTTGTTGACCCCCAGTTACCCCGTTCATTCTGGCAGATCGGGAGAGTAGTAAATGTCTTTCCTGGTGCTGATAATCGAGTACGAACTGCAGATGTACAGATAAAGGACAAAGCCTACAAAAGACCCATCACTCGCCTGATTGTTATGCCAGGGATCAGAGATGAAGGGGTGACACCCACACTAGTGACTAATGGTATGATGTCAGCTTTGATGTCAGGAAACTACAGATGCAGTAACTGCAATCATTCCGATTAGATGGTTAAGACGAACATGTTTAAAAATGTAACCTCAGGCTTTGAATTCAATATAAGATCATTTATTAAGTGTAATACCTCATTTGAAGTGTATAGGTTGGAGTGTCCATGTGGTTGCTTTTATATAGGGATGACTACAAGGAAATTAAAGATCAGATTATCAGAAAATAAAACCGCCATTCAAGTTTGTAAACCGCTATACCTTATGGCCATAAATCATAGAGATACAAATATGGTAACCAATAAACTGGGTAAAACCAGCCTGATCTGCCAGCGATTTGATTTCGCCCGGCAACTCAGTCTGGAAACCCATACATTAGGGCTGGGATAAACGATTATTTTTTAAACGATTAATCTAGCGATGATTTTTTCGATGCATCGATTAATCTAATGATTGATTTTTCCTGTCCGATTCGGTTACGATTCGATTCGATTATTGATTATCTCCCCATTAATTGCCTAATAGCAATTTATACATGTTGATTTAATTATCTGAATGAAAAAACTAATTCCTTAACATTCCAATATATGTTTATTGCTCTTAAAATTCCAAAGTAAGACTATACAAGAGCAATGCATTCATTAAAACCTTGAAAACAAAGTACACACACACACACACACGCACACACGCACACACGCACACACCCACGCACACGCACACACACACACACACACACACACACACACACACAAATAAATAAGTATAAACCAACAACAAAGAAACACAATATACGATTTTTCTATGTATGCAACTCAGCCTACAGGCTATGTCCATCGATTAAATATCAACAAGTTGGTTAATCAAATCCAGGGACACACTGCAAGCGTGAGCGTCTCGGCTGCGTGGCGTATCCGTTTTTGTTTTGGCTCCCATGTAAACAGGTTGGAGTTTGGACACTGCCTGTGACGCGCGGAAAACGCGTGCATGCTAGAAATAGAAGAGCGCCTATTTTTCACGCGTGTTGGGAGCGTCTCCAGGCAAAATAGAATAGGAAAAGTTAATGTAAATGTTTATATATCATTTTGACACGAATACATATTATTAAATGACATTTTCATTAGGGGTGTAACGATACGCGTATTCGTATTGAACCGTTCGGTACGAGGCTTTCGGTTCGGTACGCATTATGTACCGAACGGTTCTTGGACTAATTAGATTTGGAAAATAAAAAAAGTGTGTGAAATATAATAATATGCGTTCAACAAGGTAGCCCAATAACCAAAACGACCTAACACCAAAATACCAAAAACACCAAATATGTTTTAGGCTGCTCAGTCAGGTGCTCGCTTACTCAGTAGGCTACACGCTGAATGCTCGTGGCAAAATGGCTATTGCGTTTAACAAACCAGAAATAGAAGATCCTCCAATAACCAACAGGTCTGGTGTTTGGGTGAACTTTGGATTCTTTGTAAGCTAAGATGGTGTTGGCAAGATTGATGGATTAAAAAACAACGGTATGTCCCATTTGCTGATGGTACAGCAGCGGGAATAATTCATGTCATGTCAATCAACTCATTTACGCCGACAACAAGACGATAATAAAAAGGAGAAACAGCCACAAACTATCCCACAAACTATCCCCGCAGCATTTCGACAGACATTTCCAACTTATTCAAATGGCAAAAGACATCACCGCGGCGAGTGGTCCATTTATAGCCGCGAATATGAGACCTAACGCCCGTTTCACACATACTCCGTCTGCAGTGCGTGTGCGGTGCGTATTTTTTTCAGTACCCATGTTAACGGATTACAGCTTTCACACTGCACGCGGATGCTGTCCGTCAGTCCGTTCCAGGAGTGTTGCGTCTGCAGCAGTGCACGGATCGTTTTCGTACCGAGTCTATTTTTTGCTGCGCTGCGTTGCTGCATTAAAGTGATAGAACATTGTTTGCATTAAAATAAACATGTACTGACGCGAAAATCTAGTAATTTCACCACAGATGCATATCATTTAAAATAAACTCTTGTTTCAAAGTCAACATATGGCTTTTTTTTCTCAAGTAAAGCAACAAAACGATACCTTACCTGGCATTTAGGTTAAAAAAAAGTGCCATAATGGAGAGCACTCGTACTTTCTTGGAGGTGAAAAGCAAAGTTCTTTATGACCTGCAGGATTTCTTTTAAAAGGGTGTAAAAACGAAAGATAAGACGAGAGTCGGCTGTTTTTGAATAGACTGTTGTAAGTTTCTAATTTAAAATGTTTGTGATTTAAGGCTATAACCTATGTTTAAATGTTTTGCCACTTGTGTGAGCTAAATCTAAAGTATAAAAATATGAACAAATGAATTTAATAAAATGTTGTTTAAATGTAGTAGGCTACGTAACCTGACTTCTATTAAAGAGTAAACAAAGAGAATTGGAATTCTGACGAGGCATCGTCAGATCATACTTTGTTAGTTTTAATAAAAAAATAATAAAAAAAAAGGTAATTTCTGCCAAAAAAAATTTTGTTGCTGTATCTAAAACATACCGAACCGTACCGAACCGTGACACCAGTGTATCAAACCGAACCGTGAATTTTGTGAGCCGTTACACCTCTAATTTTCATGTTTGAAAGTCTGTAGGTTTACATAAATGCAGATATAGGCCTAATTGTAATAATAAAAAATGACAATTATCGATTTTGAAATATTGCAACTGTCAATAAAGAACGAAATATTCTGTAGCCTATTTTGCCCTCAATACCATAGATAGGTGGCAGCTGCAGACATTGTCTTTGCTGTGTCAGTAGGCTATTTATGTTTATGTATCCGCATCAATAGCAGCAGCAGCGACGCGTCAGACACGCTTCTAGTGTCCAAAGGCAGAGAAAACGCCACGCAGCCCCGTGGCTAGGGATGGGAATCGTTAAGGTTTTAACGGTATTACTACTCTTAACGATACTGCTTATCGGTCCGGTACTTTAACGGTATTCTTATCGGTACTTATATATATATATATATATATATATAAGATACATATTATATAGGCCTGCACAGTGCTTTAATTTCAGGAAGAATTCTAGTAGGCTAATCAAATGTAAAATAACACTGCATAGTTTATCATAGATAGGATAAATTAATGCTTATTAAAGCTGAAGTTATTCATTCAAGAGTTGCGAGTGATTTTATCTTTGCATTTGGTTGTTTAATTCGCAGTAATTCGTCAGCATGTTTATTTACACTGCTGCCTCTTTAAGACAGATGTGCAGATCTATAGGCGACTGATAATAGGCAGATGCACTACATTTTCTCCCAACTATCCATAATAACTACGTCCATTTTAGATACAAACTGTGTTCAAGAGACTCTTCAAGCCGGTCATTTTGACATAGATGTTTGTGTACATTTGATCGTTTAGACGCGAGTGTGAAACCGAAAGTGTAATTTGCTCGTCTCGTTGTGGGCTGTTTCGGAGTTTGCGCTGACTTGGGAACAATCTCTTGCACACATTTTTGTGCTTTTAATTGCTCTTTTTATTATTAAACGCGTCCCACAATTTACCAACAGTAGCTACTGTATTTTACAACAATCACTGATCGTGCTGATTCTGTCATTACGTTTGAGTTATAGGGAGAAATGACAGCGTAGGCAACTGCTGCAAAGGGAATTAAGTTGCGCTAGATATAAATATCAAAATTATAATCTTTGCCAAAGAAGCCAAAATCTAAAATAAAATCACATTATCACAATCTAGTGTAAAGTGAAACTAGGCTATATTTGAATGTTTAGTTCTGTCCTCCATGGGCTGTCGTTTTGCGCTCTCTCTCTCTCTCTCACTCTCACACTCTCACACTCTCACTCTCACTCTCACACTCTCACTCTCACTCTCACTCTCACTCTCACACTCTCACTCTCACACTCTCTCTCACTCTCACTCTCACTCTCACTCTCACTCTCACTCTCACACTCTCTCTCTCTCTCTCTCTCTCTCTCTCTCTCTCTCTCTCTCTCTCTCTCTCTCTCTCTCTCTCTCTCTCCACGTGCATTTTCAAAAGTACCCACAGCAGAACCGATAACGTCCGAGCTTATCGATACAACGGTCTTTCAAAATTCAGCCCCGTGGTCCGTTTAATACCGGGTTTCGGTACCCATCCCTACCCGTGGCTGACCCGCAACAGAAACGCCACGCACATCCGCGGCATGACAGTGAAAACAGTACGGGCGCCAATATTCCGTTTAAAACGGAACATGACGCGCATGCCTGGGTTAAGAACAATGCTCCGTGCGCGCCAACCCCATAGACTGCGGCCAACCCGCAAGCCTTGCACTTCTGAAAGTCTGAGGAGCCATTCGTGTTGCTACCATAGATATACATAAATAAATAATATACTTAATTACATAATATACTTTATTATGTATATCTATGGTTGCTACTAATGTCCGGCGCCGCCATTTTTATTTTGAGTCTTACGAAACGACACGCATATTTTGCGTCTACGTATTTTTCGCGTCGACGTCATTTCTACTGCTTCTGTTACACTTTTGTGGGAACCAATCACAGACTGGCTTATCCAACTTGCACACTATTGGCGGGTTTAACATGATGACAGATAGAGAAATGATGGTAACGCCTCTTGATCACACCTCTTGTGTTCTGATTGATTGAAGGACTATCCAATTGCGTACAGAGTTATTCAAATAATGCTTGTTGATCACGCTTCTTGAGCAGTAGAAAATACAGAGCAGACTCCCCAGAACAATGTTCAATTTTAACTTGAGCTTGGTCTGGTGATAGCCAGACAAGGTAGCCCAATATGGAATGTCAAAGCTGCCAATATTAAAAATAAATACATAAATAAATATACAAAGAAATGTAAAAAAGCAAAAATATATAAATAAATATATATAAATATACATAGACAAGCAAAAAAAATAAAATGAATAATTATTTATAGATTTATTTCCATATTTATGTATTTATTTATTTCCATATATATATATATATTTATTTCTGCATTTATTTATTTATACATCTATTCATTTCAATATTTATTTATTTCTGCATTTATTTATTTATACATTTATTTATTCATACATTTATTTATTTCTTCCTACATTTATTCGTGCATAGGGTAATTAGGACATAGCAATCGAGCTCCGAGTAGGCGAGAGCGACGCGTTGACGCCACAGTGACACCTTGTGGTATGGCCGAAATACAATAAGTATAGACTGATGTTGATACGGTCTGTGATGAAGGACTTGGATAGGTATATGGCCAAAATCTTATATCACGAGTTAAGTCATATCACCCTAACTGTAGCCTATGGTGTTGTCAAATGTCCTGGGATAAAAAACATGAAAAGCATCTTCAACAGATCTTATAACAGGGACACTGAAATAGAAGCGCTTGATATTTTCTCACAGAAAGTAAGCAGCGCATGTATAGGCTACAGTGAAGTCCACGCAAGCATATTGATCAATGCATTTGAAACGAGACATGTTTTTTCTATTAAATCGTGGTAGTCTTTATCCTACTTCCATAAACTCATGTCCAGGCGCAACCCTTTTAAAAGTATGAACCGGTTAATCCAAAAATATGGCATGATGGAATCAATGAAGTGATAGGCTACGTTTAATATGTTTTTTATGAAACTAAAACAGATAGCAGCTGGCAGCAAGTCACTGTCGTAATTAGTGAGTTTAATCCATTCGAGTCCTTAAAATACACAAATCAAAAACAACACAACGTGTTGAAATGGTTCAGCTGTATATTTGTTTCTGATCATTTCTATTTAGGCCTATGCGTTATTAAAAAAATTATAATAATAAAAATAAATAAATAGTTACTGTCATGAACAAATTTTCAAAAAGTTGGCAGAGAAGCAGTCATGTTCAGGGGAACAACCTAATTGATTATAGGCTACAGAAACTAACAATAAACTTACCTCACTATCAGCTGGCAGTTACTCTTAGAAACAAACAGCTTTTTCTGAGGTAAATTATTCCTCAAAGCATCACAAAGCAATGTAAAGCATATGCACTTTCTTGATGCGTTTATTTGAGTTGATGTGGGCATTGACTGCTAGCATGGATTGCATCATATTTGAATCTCAAAAGAATGCACGCTCAGTGGACGTGGTGCGTTAGTGGATAACGAAGAGGACCGTGAGCAACTGAATCTCTCTCTTTTCAAACAGAATACAAAAACATAGAACATTTGTTTTTGGTTTGATTTACATTATTTAAACCCATTTTAAAATTTCTTTAGACATAAGTCTCATGTTTGTGTGATAAGTTTTTACTGGGTTAGAGATAATTTTATGAAGAGAATCAGATTAGATGTTGCTGATAGCGAGGCTGCAGATCATGTTTGTTTTCTTTATTTTGCTAAAAGCGCAACATTTCGTTTTTACTGTGAATGTACACAAATAAAAGTAGAAACTTAACATATTATAATAAAGTATAACACTTGCCTGAATGATACTAATTATATTTATTCTTCTATTATAGATATTTTAAGATATTTAAGTGTGCCAGCACGATCATTGACCTGTAGAGGTTAAACAGTTTAAAACGTTTGTTAAATGTATAAATTTTTATAAGAACAAAATGTTTTTCAATATAAGAATACAACAGTTAAAAAGTTTTGTAACTTAATTCAATATAAAAAATACTGTATGTGACTAAAGCTTCAGCAAATAAAACCTCAGCAAACATGCCTAACTGCTACCAAACATAGCTAATGTCTCTACTCATGCATCCATTCATGTAACGATTCCCACACATATGAACACACCTCGCCCCAGATGCCAGCTGTGTCATCTAGATTGTGTTTCTGGTAGGACAGCTGTCGGATACAGTTATTAACGGCAACACTACTTCTGCCAGGAGCCATTTCCTCCTCTGATATCTCCACCCATCCCAGAGAACGCACTGCAAAACACTGCAAAACACACACAAACATGCATGAAGAAAACAAACATCTTGATGTTGTGTATTAGGGCTGTCAATGAATATTCTAAATTCAAAAACGAATAGTTTTTCAAAAACGAATTTCGAAGGTGAAAATTTATATTTGAATCAAAAGAAAAAATGCGGAAAAAAATGTTGTATTTTTATGCTAACTCTATCTTACATAGCTTGCATATAACTTTATCTCACGGATAGTTAGATATTTAACTGGTTATATGCAAGCTATGTAGGATAGAGTTAGCATACTGCATAGGTCAAACTGTATCCTCATTTGATTTAATGTTAAACAGAAACATTAAAGTGTAGGCTTCTGTACTGACTGAAGAGATATTGTCTCTTTGTATTAATTTGTCCTGTTATTGACGTAATGCGCGTGATTGACAAAATGCGCATGCAATGTTCGAATAGTTTGAAAATTCGTGCTTGTTTTAGAGGGAATATTCGAACGTCATTTTTGAGCAATTTTGACAGCCCTATTGTGTATGTGGTCAGTAATCATTATCTACCTTTGCCCCCTTATTACTGCTGACATAAGTCTGTTCCTCTTCCTCCTCAGACTGAGAAAAACTGCACACAAGATGACACATAGAGAAGGGTCAGTAGCTTAAACAGTAGAGATGGGGTGCCCAATCATATTCTCTTCCTGCACAGTTTTGTACCAAACCTGCTCTCACAAACTACTCTGTGATTATAAAGTGTTCTTGAAGATATTAATCTGATGGTTCAGGTGGGTTCTCAGAACAGGATTGGCCACCCCTGGAACAGGATTGGGCACCCCCAGGTCTTAAAGGGTTAGTTCACCCAAAAATGAAAATTTGATGTTTATCTGCTTACCCCCAGTGCATCTAACATGTAGGTGTGTTTGTTACTTCAGTAGAACACAAATGAAGATTTTTTTAACTCCAACCGTTGCTGTGTGTAGGTCATGAAATGATGTGAATGGGTAACGTTCTATGAGAGCCAAACAAAAAACATGCTTAGACAATATATGGCTCATGACAACACATTGATGTCTTAAGACACAAAACAATCAGTTTGTGTGAGAAATTGAGCAGTATTTATATAATTTGTACATATAAAACAACGCTATACCCACAGCCTGGAACGCAGGTCACTTCCGGTAAGGTCAATATCCACGCTCTGGATATGATATACGAGCCAGAGCGTGGATATTGACCTAACCGAAAGTGGGGCGCATATATCCAGCGCTTGTGTTTATTGACCTTAGCAGAAGTGGCGCGCGTTCCAGGCTGTTGAATATAGCGTTGTATTTGAGGAGAAAAATTATATAAATATGGCTCGATTTCTCACAAAAACTGATCTTTTTGTGTCTCAAGATATCAGTGTGTCGTCATAAGCCACAGGGCTCTGTGTGCATGTTTTCTAAGCATGTTTTTTTGTTTTGCTCTCATAGAATGTTACCCATTCACATCATTATATGACCTACACACAGCAACGGTTGGAGTTAAAAATCTTCATTTGTGTTCTACTGAAGAAACAAACACACCTACATGTTGGATGCACTGCAGGTAAGCAGATAAACATTACATTTTCATTTTGGGTGAACAAACCCTTTAATGTGAGTGGCTTTTAATAAGTGTCCATGAAATGCATAAATGCAACACAATGTAAATGTTATTGTGGCATAATACTGTGTCATGCTCAGCGTCACAAGTCTGTGATGGTTGATTAATGTGGTACCTGAGATTGATGGAGGCGTAGCGTAGAGTCGCTCCTTCAAACTCCTTTAGACTTTCATCAGAAGCTATATCCTCCTTCTGAACAATAAAAACATTATATGGACTTAAAAAACAGAATGAGGTGTGTGTGTCTGACTCCGTTATGAACCTACCTGCCACAGTTCTTCAACACTGAATGTGTTTGGTTGTGAAACACCACTCCATGTAATCTAATTACAAATGTGATCATGTACAAAGACATTAGAATTAACATGGGTTACAAAAATACTTGTATGTAATATGTAATATTAATTTGCAAGACGTGTGCACCTGTGGCTCATCAGCGGGAGTGAGTGCAGGCGATGCACTGGCTGGTCTTTCTTCCAGGGGCCCAGGTGGCTCCCACTGAGTGGTACCTGTAGGAATGTGCCAGTAGTAGGTGCCTGATGTGTCCTGCACTCGCATCCAACCAGTGGGCAGGTCCGTGTCTGTTTCAAATGCACTGCAATCCCAATAGGACTCTACAAACAACAATGAAACATTCTCTTTGAGCCTGTTTACACCTGGTATTAACATTTTGAATGATCTGATCACAAGTTGTCAGGTGAGGCAGATGGCCGTTTTTCTATACAGAGGCACAGCTATGTGCCTGCTGTAGTATATGTTTCAAGCAGAATGTTCATTTCCTAGATCCAATTAATATAATCTGTCACACTGACATCTCAGGCATACAGATGATGCTTAGTGAAATATTGCGTATGTGTATGTTTCCCACTATATTATTTGTTATACTCTACTTAGGTAAAAGGGGAAAACAGAGAAGAAGCATCGATTGACAAGAAGACAGCTTTTTTTTTTTTTTTTTTTTTTTTTACTTCTCATTGATTGTTTGTTCATTTGTTGTTAGATAAGTTTGTCTGTGTAGTGCATTCCCGTATATTACTAGTTATGGTGTATTCTCGCTGACTGTGTGTGTGTGTGTGTGTGTGTGTGTGTGTGTGTGTGTGTGTGTGTGTGTGTGTGTGTGTGTGGAGTTAGCGTTTGTTCTCATTGCCACATGTGTAAACACATTTGTTTGGGGGTGTTCCCAACTGCTTTCAATAATGATACTCAGGTGAGTATAAATAGTGTGATAGTCCACGGCAGCCCTCCTTGTGTGAAGACCGATGAGTGTAAAGACATCAACTCTTCCCTGTTCAACTCCTCTCGAGCAAGGACTCCGACAACCCACTTGAGTATTGTTTTCCTTTCCATTATTTGTGTTCAGCTTTTTCTATCTGGCCATTTCTCTGACCTGTATTCAACATGTGCTTTCAAATCTCTACTAACACTCGCAAATCACGTTCTGTACGAGTGAGATGCCGCAATCCTAATAATCTGCGTAGTCTAACAAAATCCTCAACTACTTTACTCTATGTGGCAAGGGGGGCATGGTTCAGCGAGGTCTGCAGCGGGAGAGAGAGCCGCGGGACGAGCGGTAAGTGAGTGGGTTGGAAGCAGATTAATAACACCTGTCTCTCGTTCCAGTAATGAGCGCGGAGAGGGTATAAGACATCGGTGGAACCGGAGACCAGAGAGAGAGAGAGTCGGACGGTTGATGCCAGAGACACTGAAACGGAGAAACCGGAAGCCGGAAGTGCCGACCCGGAAGCACACGCTGAGTGTGCGGTTGTTTATTAAGATACAAATAAAAGAGAAAGCATCAACCGTCCAGCCGACCCCCGTGTCCTCTTCCTTCCTCACACATACGAACTTTGTTACATTGGTGCCGAATCCCGGGAGGGAAGCAGGACAGCGCCGCCGCCATGCAGACGCCCTCCGCCTCGCCGTTTGCGGACATTATCACCTCTCTCGCGGCCCTCCACCAGGATCAACATCAGGCTATGCTGGACCTTCGGGCGGACCAAGAGCGCCGCTTCGCGGCCATCGTCCAAGGCCAGCAAGAGGACCGCGAGAGGTTCCAGAGCTGGATAGACCGGGAGGTTCGTACCGAAGCCGCCGGGCTGACCAGCGCACCGGTCCACGTGCCCCTGCATAAGATGGGGCCACAGGATGACCCGGAGGCCTTCATCGACCTGTTCCAAAAAGCTGCGGAGGCCTGCGGGTGGCCCCGGGCACAGTGGCCGGTGCGCCTGATTCCTCTGCTCACCGGGGAAGCCCAGGCGGCCGCCCAACAACTGCCGGTAGCGAACCTCCTGGACTACGAAGACCTCAAGCGGGCCATCATCCAGCGGGTCGGTCGGACCCCTGAACAGCATCGCCAGAGATTCCGCTCGCTGGAGTGGGGCGAGGCCGGCCGACCCTTCACGATGGCCCAGCAGCTCCGGGACTCCTGCCGCAAATGGCTATTGGCCGGTGGAAGCGACGTGGACCACATCGTCGATCTGGTGGTACTGGAGCAATTCATCGCTCGGCTACCAAAGAAGACTGCCGAGTGGGTCCAGTGCCACCGGCCCACGTCGCTGACGACGGCCATCAATCTGGCGGAGGACCACCTGGTGGCGTGCCCGGGGGTCGGCGAGCCCCTATTAACCTCTCACTCTCTCTCTCCCCCCTCTGTCTCTCCTTCTCGCCCTGTCCCTCTCCCTAGGTCCCGCCCTCCGGGGCCCCCTCGCATTCCCCCCAGAGGCCGGGGTGGAATGGGCCCAGGGCACTACGGGAGTTCGAGGGCCCCGCCCAGGGGGGCGGGGCTGCTGGGGTCGGGCGGGGATAACGGATCTGGTTCCACCCCCCCTCCGCGCTCATTTTCCAACCCACTCCCCGCCGCAGGGGCGGCGGGTAGGCCTGGGCTGGCCTGCTGGCGGTGCGGCGACCCGGATCATTTTGTGGACCGATGTCCGATGATGGACGTCGGGACAATGATCCGGGTCCCGGATTTCCAGCGGACCACCCCCGATCAAGCAGGAGAGTACCAAATTCCTGTGAGTATCAAGGGGGGTACATATCAGGCCTTGGTGGATTCAGGATGTAACCAAACCTCGATCCATCAAAGCCTGATGCAGCCTGGGGCATTGGATACTGGCCGCGTGGTTAAGGTGCGGTGTGTGCACGGGGATGTGGTGGAGTATCCGCTGGTCCCAGTCACGATACAGTTCAGGGGAGAAAAACATAGCATCGAGGTGGCGGTTAGTCCCCACCTCCGGCATCCGCTAATTCTGGGGATGAATTGGCCCGCCTTTGCGGCGTTATTGGGGTCGTTATGCGCGGATGCCGCTTGGGAGCACAAGGCTAGGAACGGGGCGGCGCGAGTGCAGGTTGGCGAGACTGATACGGGACCCTTGGGAACAGCTCCAGAGGAACCGAGCGGGGTCGAGAGACTGATTCTCTCGGACCGCGATGACTTCCCTCTGGAGCAGTCTCAAGATGAGACCCTAAAACATGCATTTCAGCAGGTCCGCGCTATCGACGGTCAGTCTCTCCAACCCGCATTGCCCGTCACGCACCTTATTTTGCCATAATTAAAGATCGGTTGTATCGAGTGACCCAAGACACTCAGACAAAAGTGGATACAACCCAGTTATTAGTACCAAAGAGCCGCCGGGAAATGCTTTTCCAGGCGGCTCACTCGAACCCGATGGCGGGCCACCTGGGGCAGGCGGCCACACTGAATCGCTTGATGACCCGATTTTTTTGGCCAGGCATTCATGACAATGTGCGCAGGTGGTGCGCGTCTTGCCCTGAATGTCAGTTGGTGAATCCACTGGCCGCCCCAAAAGCGCCATTGCGCCCCCTTCCATTAATGCAGGTCCCCTTCGAGAGAACTGCGATGGACCTCATCGGGCCATTAGAGCGATCCGCACGCGGACATCGTTTTTGCGTTAGTCATCGTGGACTACGCAACCCGATTTCCGGAGGCAGTGGCTCTCCGCAACATCTCCGCGAAGAGTGTTGCGGACGCACTGTTTCGTCTAATCTCCCGAGTGGGGATTCCGAAAGAAATCCTCACTGATCAAGGCACGGCGTTTATGTCACGCACGTTGAGCGAACTCTACGGTTTATTGGGCATTAAATCCATTCGAACAAGCGTCTATCACCCACAAACGGACGGCTTGGTCGAACGGTTTAATCGCACGCTTAAATCCATGATCCGTAAGTTCGTGCAGGAAGACGCCAAAAATTGGGATCGGTGGTTAGAACCCCTCTTATTTGCCGTGCGGGAGGTCCCACAAGCCTCCACGGGGTTTTCCCCCTTCGAGCTTCTCTACGGACGGCAGCCCCGGGGGGTGCTGGACGTCCTACGAGAAACTTGGGAGGAGGGACCTTCTTTGGCCAAAAACGAAATTCAATACGTGCTGGACTTGAGAACAGAACTCCACACCTTGGGGCGGCTATCTAGGGAGAATTTGTTGCAAGCCCAGGACCGCCAGAACCGGTCATATGACAGGGGTACGAGACTACGCAAATTCACACCGGGAGAGAAAGTGCTCGTCTTACTCCCTACATCGAGCTCTAAATTAATGTCAAAGTGGCAGGGGCCGTTTGAGGTCGCACGACAGGTTGGAGACCTCGATTATGAAGTGATACGATCCGATAGGAACGGGGCACGTCAAATATACCACCTCAATCTCCTTAAGAAATGGAAAGAGGTGGAATCAGTGTTGTTGGCGACGGTGATCGGGGGAGAGGATGATCTCGGGCCAGAGGCGAGCATCAAAGCGCAATCGGTCGCGCTGGCCCCTGGGGGAGATCACCTCTCACCGTCCCAACTCACTGATTTATCAAAGCTACAGGCGGAGTTCGCCGACGTGTTTTCGCCCCTACCGGGACGTACCAACTTAATTCAGCACCATATCGAGACCGAGCCGGGCGTGGTAGTTCGCAGCCGGCCGTATCGCTTGCCTGAACACAAGAAAAAAGTAGTTCAGGAAGAATTAGGGGCAATGCTCGATATGGGAGTAATAGAGGAGTCCAACAGTGACTGGGCGAGCCCGATCGTTTTGGTCCCTAAGACCGACAGCTCGGTCAGGTTCTGTGTGGACTACCGCAAGGTGAATGCAGTGTCGAAATTCGACGCGTATCCAATGCCGCGGGTTGACGAGTTGCTTGATCGGCTGGGCACGGCTCGATTTTATTCGACACTGGACTTAACGAAGGGCTATTGGCAGATCCCCTTGTCTACATTGTCCAAAGAAAAGACAGCTTTCACCACGCCGTTTGGATTGCACCAATTCGTCACGCTTCCCTTCGTCTTGTTCGGGGCGCCCGCTACCTTTCAGCGCCTCATGGACAGGATTTTGCGTCCCCATGCCGCATATGCTGCTGCCTATCTGGATGATATCGTGATTTACAGTCACGATTGGCAGCGGCATATGCAGCATGTCAGGGCGGTCTTGAGGTCGCTGAGGGGAGCGGGGCTCACGGCCAACCCGAAGAAGTGTGCAATTGGGCGGGTGGAAGTAAGGTATCTGGGCTTCCACTTGGGTCATGGACAGGTGCGTCCCCAAATTGATAAGACCGCCGCAATTGCAACCTGTCCGAGACCCAAGACCAAAAAGGAGGTAAGGCAGTTCTTGGGGCTGGCGGGATATTATAGACGGTTTAAACCAAATTATTCGGACCTCACCAGCCCTTTGACTGACCTTACTAGAAAGGGGCTACCAGATACGGTCCAATGGACGGAGCCGTGCCAGCAGGCCTTCACCCGAGTTAAGGCTGCTCTATGTGGCGGGCCGCTTTTACACTCCCCTGACTTTTCTCTCCCTTTTCTGTTGCAGACTGACGCGTCGGACAGGGGGCTGGGCGCAGTCCTGGCCCAGGAGGTGGAGGGGGGAGAGAGGCCGGTGCTGTACATTAGCCGCAAGCTCTCAAAGAGAGAGGCTAAGTACAGCACCATCGAAAAGGAGTGCCTTGCCATCAGGTGGGCCGTTCTCACCCTCCGCTACTACCTTCCACCGCATGAAGGATACCAACGCGCGGATCACCCGTTGGTATCTAGCTCTTCAGCCTTTTAAGTTCCAGGTGGTCCACAGGCCGGGTGCTCAGATGGCTGTGGCCGATTTCCTCTCCAGAAATGGCTGTCGGCTTCCTCTCCGGGCAGTCGGGCGGTGGGGGTATGTGGCAAGGGGGGCGTGGTTCAGCGAGGTCTGCAGCGGGAGAGAGAGCCGCGGGACGAGCGGTAAGTGAGTGGGTTGGAAGCAGATTAATAACACCTGTCTCTCGTTCCAATAATGAGCGCGGAGAGGGTATAAGACATCGGTGGAACCGGAGACCAGAGAGAGAGAGAGTCGGACGGTTGATGCCAGAGACACTAAAACGGAGAAACCGGAAGCCGGAAGTGCCGACCCGGAAGTGATTATTGTTGTTTTGAGTTTGGACGGAAAGCACACGCTGAGTGTGCAGTTGGTTATTAAGATACAAATAAAAGAGAAAGCATCAACCGTCCAGCCGACCCCCGTGTCCTCTTCCTTCCTCACACATACGAACTTTGTTACACTCTATATTCTATCTATTTAATAATCTGTGTAGGTTCATTTTAAAGTGTCCATATAGAACTCCCCATTGCCAATTATATATTCAGATTAACTGGTTGCTGCCTGATAAAAGACGACAGTATCACTGGTTTAAATTTATTTTTAAATGCATCTATTTGAACTTACCACCATATCTGAAAAGTTTTTTTGTACAATAAACTCCAATTTATTTTCTTCGACATTCTCAATGCCTGACTTTTACAGTCCCTGATATGTGCAAAGTAGTTGGTCAGAGGTCCTTTTGTTATAATGCTCCTTCAGACTTGAATAATCTGCCTCCATCTGTGAAATCTAATACTACTTTAGGCTCCTTTAGAACTGCTTTGTCAAACTATTTGAAAACTGATTGTAAATGTTTTTAATTGTAATGGTTCCTTGAAATATATTGTTTTGTAAGCTGATGGTCAGTTTTTGTAATTGTTATGGTTCCCGAAACAGTTGTCTTTGTAAACATTTGTATACCCTGCAGACTCTGAAATGGTTCTGGGAGGGTTCTGGGGAATTTTGAGCAGATTTGTCTTGTAATGTTTTGTTTTGTTTGTTTTGTATTGTATTGAGTGTACTGTATCTGTTGTATGTTCTTGGTCCCCCTTGAAAACGAGATGTTGCATCTCAAAGGGCTTTCCATGAATAAACATTTCACAAATATTCCTATTGGTCTCTGGAAGTGCCAGTCCGCTGTAAATAAAGCAGACTTTATTTAATCTATTGGGTCTCATTCACAGCTCAGCCTCATGGCCATAACTGAGACCTGGATAAAACTAGAGGACACTACAACTCCTGCTGCCCTCTCAACTAATTTTACATTTTCACACACCCCTCGTCCAATTGGGAGGGGTGGGGGTACTGGTTTGCTTATCTCAAATGATTGGAAATTTGATCCCTTACCATCTCTATTGGGCAGTTAATTTGAATCACACTCGATCACTATTACTCACCCTGTTAAAATCCACGTTGTAGTGGTCTATCGCCCTCCAAGTCACCTTGGTAAATTGTTGGAGGAGTTGGATGTGTTACTTTCTAACTTCCATGAGGATGGCACTCCACTGGTTCTGCTAGGTGACTTCAACATCCATCTTGATAAACACCTATCAAGCCACACCTATCTAGCCACAGACTTCACCACTCTACTGACCTCATTTGACCTTAAGTTAGTATCTACTACGGCTACTCACAAATCAGGTAACCAATTAGACCTTGTGTACACACGCTACTGCTCCATGGACAACACTTTAGTTACTCCATTGCACACCTCAGACCACTTTCTCATAACTCTTAACCTCATACTGACTCCAAACATAACACACACTCCTCCGCAGATTAGCTTTTAGTGTAATCTATGCTCGCTCTCTCCACCTGCTCAGTTCTCAGCACGACACTAACAGTGCTACTGACACTCTTTGCTCCTCTCTAACTTCTCCCTTAGACAGCTTTTGTCCCCTTTCATCCAGACCAGCTTGCCCTACCCCCTCTGTCCCCTGATGTTCTCCATGAACATCGCTCTGGACTCAGGGCGGCAGAGAGGAAATGGCAGAAATCTAAAAACTCTACTGACCTTACCTTGTATCACTGTATCTTCTCTTTTCTTTCTCTACAAATGTCTCCACTGCTAAAGCAACATACTACCACAACAAAATCAACAATTGCTGTGGCTCTCGCACACTCCTCAAAACATTCTCCTCTCTTCTTTGTCCTCCTCCTCCCCCTCCTTCATCAACTCTTACAACTGATGCATCATTTTTTACAAACAAAACCTCCCTCATCAGCAACCAGTTCTCCTCACCACAAACTGACAAGCACATCTCAACAACTAACACACACATGCTCCCATCCTTCTCTCTGCTCTCTCGAGGCAGATATTTCTAAACTCATCCTTTCCATTCACCCTAGTACCTGTCCGCTTGATCCTACACCCTCTGCCCTCCTTCAGGCCATATCTTCTTAAATTACTCCTGCACTTACTCATATTTTCAACACTTCTCTTCACACAGGAACCTTTCTCACAGCATTTAAGAAGGCTTGGGTAACCCCATAGCTTAAGAAATCCCTCTCTGAAGGTTAAGCTATTTGTTAACCCTCACTTGAGCTAGTTGTGTTCAATCAACTGTCTATGTTTCTTGAACAGAACAACCTCTTGGAGAACAGTCGAGTGGCCACTTTTGAAGCTAGATTGGTTGAGACAGCCCTGCTCTCGGTTACTGAGGCACTGAGACTGGCAAAAGCAGCTTCCAAATCCTCAGTACTCATCTTTCTGGATCTGTCTGCTGCTTTTGACACAGTTAACCACCAGATCCTCCTGTCAACTCTTAAGACGACGGGTGTCTCAGGAACTGCTCTCCAGTGGTTCAAGTCTTACCTCTCAGGTAGGTCCTACAGGGTGTCGTGTCGTGGAGAGGTGAAGTGTCTAAATCTCATCATCTAGCTACTAGAGTTCCCCACCAGGGCTCAGTGCTTGGGCCACTTCCCTTCTCCATCTACATGTCATCATTAGGCTCTGTCATTCAGAAACACGGCTGCTTCTATCACTGCTATGCTGATGACACTCAACTCTACTTCTCATTTCAACCAGATGATCCTACAGTTAATGTTTGTATCGCTGCCTGCCTGACTGACATTTCTGGCTGGATGAAGCAGCATCACCTTCAACTCAATCTTGCAAAGACAGAATTACTTGTCGTCTCAACCAGCCGAAGAGAGCGCACGTCATGCCTCTCTTCATCAGACTGCACTGGCTGCCAATGGCCGCTCTACAAAGCAACCACTGCTCTGCACCAATATGCCTAGACTCGCTTGTTCAGACTTCACACACCCTCCAGAAGCTTGCATTTTGCAAGTGAACTACGCCTCTTGGTTCCATCCCAAAGAGACATGAAATCTCGCTCTCTGACCTTTTCCTGGACCGTTCCCACCTGGTGGAACGACCTGCCTATCTCAATTCGTACAGCCGAGTCTGTAGCCATTTTCAAAAAACCTCTTAAGACACATCTTTTCCAATTAAACCTGACCAATAAAGACTAGCACTTCACTATCCATTAAATTTGTTTGCTTGTTTGTTTGTTAGTAAAAAAAAAAAAAAAAAAACTTGTTTGTGTACTGTGCTTGTTTAACTGAGATTCCTTACATCACTTGCAGGTTGTTGCCCTTGTTTTTTTCGTTGCTTCTATTGCTCTCCCCTTTTTGTAAGTCGCTTTGGATAAAAGGGTTTGCCAAATTATTAAATGTAAACGTAAAACATTCAATGAAACTGAATTGATAACAGTTCCAATAACAAACAAAGCTAGATATTCTTTATTGACATTAAATCAATATATGTCACAGGTCAGTAGTTACCAGATGTAGTAAAATGGAGCAAAAGTCAGCAGGATATGATTGATCTGGATCAAGATATCAATCTAACTCATTTATGATCCAAGACCATTATCAGACTAAAAAAAAAAAGTGTGTTGTTTGAGGTTTAGTAAACACTGTTTAATCTGACTACAGTTTATTTTTTCCATTTTTAGCTGAAGTACAAAACTCAAAGTTTGTTTTGCATTATCAAATAGCACAACCAGTGGCATTAACAGTAGGCTCGATATGAATGTGTATAATGCATAAGTGTGAACAGTAGTTTGACTTTCCAAAATTTCATTTTAAAGCCTCTCATTACTGGCAAATATTTTAAATCCAGTGTTAATGGGATGTTTCAGAACAGATTAGCATATACACTACAAATGTCATGTGTTTCAAACTACCTCTGTGGTTTGAGTAATTGATCACAAATTACTTTTATCTGAGATGGATACTACTAAGGTTATCATCTATTCTGTGTGACATACCTGGTTCTTCATCAGGAGTGCTGCTTGCAGTGCTTCCCTGTGACAGCGACATGCAGCTGGAATCTTCATCACTGGTAACGCCATTCTTGCCGAACAGCAAACAAGCATTTCTGCTGCCGGCTTCGCCACCTTTCTTCTGAACTTCAGGTGGGTCTGTGTTTGAGCATCCACTGGGTTTTAAATTTTCCTCTTTATCTCTTAATACCTCCTTGTCAATCTGCTCTTGGTTTTCCAGATTATTCTCCATCATGGTGGTAGAAGAGTAAATCAGAAGAGGTTCATCAGACACCCAGTCATGCAGGTCAGAGCAGAGTGCTTTTAGGGTCTTGTTCTTCTCTTTATTTCGCCGCTGTGAGTTCTGGTTTGGGTTTCGATCTGTGGATTCATTCTTGTTTTCAACCAGGTTGAGATTCTGGTCTTGCTGCTGCTGCTCTGTTAACTTGCATATTTGGTTCTGATCTTCCTTCATCCACTTGGTGTTGCTATCAGAGACTGGAAGACTATGTTCATTTTCCTGATTTCTGCTCCATTCATCTTCCTGGTGCTGGAGAGATGCATCATCATCTAGTCCTCCCATAATGCCTTTGAGTATCTGGATGGAAGTGCTGGTGTAATTATGTTGACTCTTTGAGGAGAAAGAGGTTGACCCAGGAGTATCTTTCAGGCCCAACTTTCTTTCATATGATAAGCAGAGGTCAAGCTTCAGTGAAGGTGGAATGTATGTATTTTTATTGAGCAGGTCTGAGGGGCTCTTCACAGACATCACACAGATCTGTAACAACACCACACATTAAATTATATACAGTATATGCATCTTTAAGCCATACCTTCTAGTAGAGGTTAGATCGGGCTCAAAAAAAATCAAGCCCGACCCTACCCGAGCCCGTGCACGTTGTGGCCCGGCCTGACACTAACTATAATTATGAGCGCGAGCCTGATTTAAACCGGACCATTTTTTAATACGTGGGCATTTTGACAAGAACGAGCCTGTAATGAGCAAAGTGCAGCGAAGCGGACTGGTGAGACTCATGTTAAAACTAACATTGATAAACTTAAAGAGTTAGTTCACCCAAAAATGAAATTGATGTCATTAATGACTCACCCTAATGTCGTTTCACACCCGTAAGACCTTCGTTCATCATCGGAACACAGTTTAAGATATTTTATATTTTAGTCCCAGAGCATAATGCAGTGTCACGTGATTTCAGCAGTTTGGCACTTCCGAACTGCTGAAATCACGTGACATTGGCGACCCGAATCATTGATCGATTCACTGATTCATTAACCGTTTGATTCTGTTTGGAGGCACATGGAGGAGAAGACAATGCTGAATAAAATCGTAGTTTTTGATATTTTTGGACCAAAATGTATTTTCGATGCTTCAAGAGACTTTAATCAACCAACTGATGTCACATATGGACTACTTTGATGATGTTTTTATTAGCTTTCTGGACATGGACAGTAAAGTGGGCATTGACTGCATTATGCTCTGGGACTAAAATATAAAATATCTTAAACTGTGTTCCGATGATGAAGGAAGGTCTTACAGGTGTGGAACGACATTAGGGTGAGTCATTAATGACATCAATTTCATTTTTGGGTGAACTGACCCTTTAAATGAGTTTAAGCCACTGTACAGCCGAATCAAATTTTGTTGCAATATTTTCCTGTTTAATACTTTGAAGCTGCTTTGAAACAATCGTCATTGTAAAAGCGCTATATAAATAAAGTTAACTTGACTCCGCTCAATAATCCACAGGCGCGCACTCATGAACCGCTCACCGGTAAACTGATGTTTGCTCAAATCCAGCTCAGACATTTATCTGTAGCTTACTTTGTTGTAGCCATTAAACAATGTGTTTTTATTCCTTCATATTTATGTTTAAATATTATAATATAATACTAATAATATAATAATTCATCTGATTATGATAAGTGCAAACATGCGATGATCAGAAATGATTTTGGTGGCTATATTTAGTTTAATATTACTTTTTTTGTAGAAAGCATTTCTTTTTCTTTCTTTTTTTTAATGTATCTTAATTTTAAAAAAGGTTGCAAATTGCCTGGATTTAATAAATAAAAAGCGAATATCAGACTATAATTGTGAGATGAAATCGTGGGAGTGATCGCTTTCATTGCTCATGCACTGGAGCCCGCGTCTCATAAATAAACCAAAACTCAGCAGGCTACTTGCCTCACAGACATGAGAAATATGCGTATAGAAAGCTTGAAATGTCCACTTTTAAATGAAACGTTTCGAAGATATTTAATTAAACGAAGTGCAGTGTTCACACGAGCAGCTCTTGACACAGAGTGTTTCTATTTAGAATGCTGCGCTCCATCACTGCATGAGCTGTGAGTTTAACGCGCATTTTTACACTAATCCTGACTTGTGCAACTTTGTAGCCTACACATTTGTTTCTTAGTTGTTGTATTTGTTCTTACTTTGCTAAAAATATATATAATTTCTGATTATAGCATAGCTTTCTGCCCACCCAATTAGACTAGTAAAGTAGGCTAATGATTAAAAAAAAAAAAAAGCTTGATCAAGGGCATCTTCAAGTATGTCAATTTCTTGAAGAAGTTGACATTCTTCTTGTGTAAGTTTGTCCATTTACGCGCAAGACTTGAAAGAGAACTCGATATTTGCATGCTGTGAGACGAGTGCGCGCTCTCGGAGGATGCACAGAGATAAATCTTCTCACAGCGCGCACGAGTCCTCATTGCGTGTAATGACGGCGAAAGTGACTGGTCATATTTGGATATACGGCAGCACTCGCATGCATCGAAGTTTACAAAGTTTTTTTGCCCGTTTTTCTTTTATTATCGCTGCTGTTGTAGTTTAGCACTGAGGAGCCAGCACATGTATCCATTAGACATGTGCCGATTTTCGATAATGCAATTTATCACGATAATGAATATGCACGATATTGTTATCGTGGGCACTTTAAAATATCGTAAATAATATTTTATTAACAATTTATAATTTTTTTTATAATGCACTCAAGAATATTTTGCCCATCAACCGTATAAATGCTCAACACCGCTGTATTCTGCGTCAAAGGGAAGCGCTCAGGTGTAAATGAGAAGCACATGAACGAGTGAAGGAGACGCGCTGCTGAAGTGCCGCTCAGTGACAGCAGAGGGCGCTGATGAACTGCAGAATGCAGCGATTACCCCGGAAACCCCGCAAACAAACAAAAAAAAAACGCATGTAGTTTTTAAAACAGCCATTCGTTTTTTATAATCGCAATGTTGTTCATCACAGCGCCAAATACGTAATACTTAAAGACTTAATAGGCTATTTATTTTCAAACTTAAACATTTTAAACACGTTTTAATGTGGACTACAACATGCCCTAATGATTAGAACGGTTCTAATTATTTTTTATTGTTCAGTAAAACTTTGAGACATACGACTTCATTAGTTAACAAGTTAATTTATTATTACCAAACTGACAATGAAAAATACTTATAAAAAATTAATCATTCTAAGTAATGTTAATTTCTTAGTAACTGTTTAATAACATTAAAATCAAAATAACTTTTTTTAATGGACCTAAGATAAAACTAACAATGATCAGTATTTCTTAACTAACATTACGAAAAACATTATACTTTCTGTATCAAATGTAGCTATTGCTCAATCTTAATGCATTAAATAATGAGACCTTATTGTAATTTGTTAGCCTACCTGTTGTCCTTTATAGGCTAATTCTTTTGCACTTTAATCTGTTTGAAAATTGTACTTTTACAGCTCTGAAAAAAATCAAGAGACCACTTAACATTGATTTCTCAGTGATTTCTCAAAGACTCTTAATTTTTTTTCCAGAGCTGTATATATTTTTGGTACATTATTGTATTTAAACATTCAGTTATTTTTGTTCTTACAAAAATAGTTCTTAAAGCTGTTATGCTGTTCAATATCGTGATAATATCGTATATCATGATAAAACTTCAGCAATTAATGGCAACATGAAAAATTTATATCGGCACATGCCTAGTATCCATCGACAGAAACATGAACAAAGCATTGTTTTCAAGTTACAACCTATATTATAGATGCCTTATCAGACGTGAGATGAACCACATACGTCCACACCGTAGATGTTGCTTTAGACAAACACATGCAGGTCGGGATTTCTGTTTGCGTCATCACAACATTTCTGCCTTACTGTTTCGGTGATAAAAGTCTTTTGGCCGAAAACCGAAAGTGCGCTTTTAGGCCATTTCCGGTGGCCGAAAATTCGGTGCATCCCTAATACCTTCACTGTAATGCTATGACATGAACATTTCACACACAAACACATACAAACTAATATTGGATCTAAATATATTAAATGTGAGTGAAATGGTCGCACTGTAGAGCCCAGTATGACAATACATTTTATATTGTAATATGTTGTATATTGTCAACCAAATCAACCAAAGAAAATCATGGTTGACTGAAGTCCAGGACCCTTATTTATCAACAGTGCATAGAAAAGGTTCTATATTTCGTCCTATGATAATTTAGAATGTTTCTAAGTACAAGAAAATTCATAGCCTATTTATCAAACATGCATACACAGTTCTTACGCACGTGAGTAAGCAATCATTGTGGATAAATCCCACGTGCTCAAGTACCATGCACGTTCACGTTCAGTGTCAATCGGAAACGCCTCTAAATAGCAATATATGGTGACAAAACTTCCCTTTACAAATCATGTGAGTGTGCTTTTTCCTCACTGCAATAAATCGCAAAGAGAGCAAAGAAGAGGAACAACACAAACACAGAATTTGAGGTACTGATAGATGAAGTTGAATCCAATTAACAAATATAGTTCAGTTCATTCACTGCATTGCACTGCACTGAAAGCATACCGTATATTGTATGCTTTCCTGTAGCTCAAGAGGTCTTTGAAAGGAAGCTCACCAAGTATGAGGGACTGGTCAGTGAGTGTCGGCAAGCAAGATGGAGAGCAAGGTGTCTCGCAGTTGAAGTCGGAAGTAGGGGATTTGCGGCCCGATCCTTGTGCAGAGCCTTCAGTCTGTTAGGCATTGATGGAGGGAGAAGGAGAAGAGCCATCTACAACATCACCAAAGCAGCAGAGAAAGCCTCAAGATGGCTATGGCTCAAGAGAGGAGATCCATGGGGGCAAAGTAGCTAGATTTGCCAACTGGACACAAGCTGGGGTCTGATCAGCCTCAGCTGGGTCGCCTGGATGAGGGTGTATGATGTTGAAAGACCCGAAACACCCAATGATTCCAGGATCATCACTGAAGATGTGTCCAGTAGCATCATTAGATGTATTTGCACAGCGTTAACCTGATTAAATCAGTGACGACCAGGAAAGACTGGTTGGCAACCACGAAAAGGGTGGTGACTACTGGAGAGTCAGTGACAGCTCGGAGAGATGGTAACTGGGGCAGAACGGGCTGGCAACTCAATCTGTGTCTTCTATGAGGAGGACTCCAAAAAAAGCTACGAAGAACCTAAGGAAAAAATACCCCCAGGGGTGCCCGAGAGGGGGGGAGGATGAGCACCCCAACCGGACGGATTCAACAGCACTAGACCAAGGAAATGGACAAACGAATACGAGCATGCAATGTACATGTGGCAAGATCTGTAAGAACGAGCGAGGCCTAAAGATCCACCAAGGGAAGATGAAGTGTCTGGTAGGGACAGGACCAACACAACGCACAGGTGTTCAACCTGGTGAGACGCAGGAGGAGCCAGGCCCGGAGTCACCCCACAGTGCCCGGAACCTCCAAGTGTTGCAAATGACTCCTTCCAGTATCAAGTCTGAGAGGAGGCGGATCAAGTGGCCAGCAGCGAACATGTCCTCACTGTGGAAACAGTTTGACATAGATGTTGACCAGATTCTGGAGGCGACAATGAGGGGAGAGGTTGACGGAAAACTGCAAGCCATGACAACAATCATCGTCAGCATCGCATCCGAACGGATCGGTGAAGAGGTGAAGGCAGGAGGCTCCAAAGGACCTCACTCTAAGAACCAACGTGAGGAGAGAATCCATAACATCAGGCAGGAGATGAAGACCCTGAAGCGACAATACAAGCAGGCAGGAGAGGAGGAGCGCACTGGCCTGGCACAGCTGATGTGCATCCTACGAAAAAAGATCAGGATCCTCAGGCGGGCAGAGTGGCTCCGGAGGCGTCGCCGCAAAAGAGCCCGTAAGCGGGCTGCATTCATTGTCAACCCCTTTAAGTTCACTAAGGAGCTGCTAGGACAGAAGCGTAGTGGCCAGCTGATCTGCTCTAAGGAGGAGATTGATCACCACCTGAAGGAAACATACAGTGACCCAGCGAGAGAGCAGGAGTTGGGAGAGTGCAGCACTCTGATAGATCCTGGAGGACCAAGTATGCAGTTCAATATGGCAGAGCTGCAGCTGAAGGAGGTTCGAGAGGTTGTTGGGAAAGCGCGAGCAAGCTCTGCTCCAGGACCAAGCGGCACTTCGTAAAAAGTGTACAAGAACTGTCCTAAACTCCTGCTGCGCCTGTGGAGGATCCTGCGTGTCATCTGGAGGAGGGGCAGGATTCCTGAGCAGTGGAGAGTTGCTGAAGGGGTCTGGATTCCAAAGGAGGAGAACTCCAAGAAGATAGACCAGTTCCGCATCATCTCCCTGTTGTGTGTGGAAGCCAAGATCTTCTTCAGTGCTGTCTCCAACAGGCTGTGCATCTTTCTCTCAAATAATAGGTTTATCGACACATCAGTTCAGAAGGGGGGAGTTGCAGGTATGCCTGGATGCTTGGAACACACAGGTGTGGTGACACAGCTTATCAGAGAGGCCAGAGAGAACAGGGGCAATCTTTCAGTGCTGTGGCTCGATCTGGCAAATGCATATGGCTCAATACCACACAAACTTGTGCAGCTCACTCTGACAAAACATCACGTCCCCACCAGGGTTAGACACCTCATCGCTGATTATTACAACAATTTCAGGATGAGAACCTCATCAGGGGCAGTGACATCAGGCTGGCACAAGATTGAGATCGGTATCATAACAGGCTGTACCATCTCCGTAATTCTGTTCTCCCTGGCCATGAACATGCTCATAAAGTCTGCTGAACCAGAGTGCAGGGGGCCCAAGACGAAGTCAGCTCAACGGCAGCCACCGATAAGAGCATTTATGGATGACCTCACTGTCACCACAGAGTCAGTACCAGGCTGCCGATGGATTCTAAAGGGTCTCGAAAAGCTAATGGAGTGGGCACGGATGCGTTTTAGACCAGCAAAGTCTAGATCAATGGTGCTTAAAAGAGGAAAGGTAGATGACAAGTCCCGTTTCAGTGTGGCAGGGACAACTATCCCGACCATCACAGAGAAGCCTGTTAAGAGCTTAGGCAAGGTGTTTGACAGCACCTTGAGGGACGCAGCATCCACCCAGTCAACGTGCACTGAGCTGGATGGATGGCTGAAGTCAGTGGATCGGTCTGGATTGCCAGGGAAGTTCAAAGCTTGGCTATACCAGCATGGCATTCTTCCCAGGATCCTGTGGCCACTCCTCATCTATGAAGTGCCAATCTCGACTGTGGAAACCTTAGAGAGGAAGGTCAGCAGCCACCTCAGAAAATGGCTGGGGCTTCCAAAAAGTCTAAGTAGCATCGCACTCTATGGGCAGCGCAACAAACTGCAACTGCCACTCAAGTCCTTGGAAGAAGAGTTCAAGGTAACAAGAGCCAGGGAAGTGTTGCAATATAGAGACTCAAGAGATGCAAAGGTGGCAAAGGCTGGAATTGAAGTTAGGACTGGCCGGAAGTGGAAGGCTGAGGGGGCGGTTCAACAAACAGAAGCAAGATTACATCACAACAGGCTGGTAGGAGTGGTAACAAGAGGCAGGGCTGGACTGGGTTCCTTTTCAATTCCCCATATTGACACCACCAAAGGGAAGGAAAGGAGTCGCCTAGTCCAGGAGGAGGTGAGAGCAGTGGTCGAGGAGGAGAGAACCTGCAGGACAGTGGGAATGAGGCAACAGGGTGCCTGGATACGATGGGAGAATGTGATTGAGAGGAAGGTGACATGGGCAGAGCTGTGGAAGGCAGAGCCACAGCGGATCAAGTTTCTCATCCAGGCGGTTTATGATGTGCTTCCCAGCCCATCAAACCTTCATATATGGGGCAAGGTGGAGTCACCAGCATGTCCACTGTGCTCCAGGCGTGGAACACTAGAGCACATCCTGAGTTGCTGCCAAAAGGCACTGGGAGAGGGGAGATATAGGTGGAGACATGATCAGGTGCTGAAGGCCATCGCTGAAGCCATTGCTGCAGGAGTCGAGTGGGCCAAGCGCTCCTGTCTCTCCAGAAGTAAGAAAGCCATCATCTTCATCAGAGCTGGAGAGCAGCCAAGACCAGCTGCAAAAACATCTGCAGGCATCTTGGCCACTGCAAGGGACTGGCAGCTGCTGGTGGACCTGGAGAAGCAACTCAAGTTCCCCAACCACATGTCAACCACCACCTTAAGACCAGACATTGTTCTCTTGTCTGAGTCCACCAAACAAGTGGTTCTGTTGGAGCTAACAGTCCCTTGGGAAGATCGCCTGGAAGAGGCCTTTGAAAGGAAGCTCACCAAGTATGAGGGACTGGTCAGTGAGTGTCGGCAAGCAGGATGGAGAGCAAGGTGTCTCCCAGTTGAAGTCTGAAGTAGGGGATTTGCGGCCCGATCCTTGTGCAGAAACTTCAGTCTGTTAGGCATTGATGGAGGGAGGAGGAGAAGAGCCATCTACAACATCACCGAAGCAGCAGAGAAAGCCTCAAGATGGCTATGGCTCAAGAGAGGAGATCCATGGGGGCAAAGTAGCTAGATTTGCCAACTGGACACAAGCTGGGGTCTGATCAGCCTCAGCTGGGTTGCCTGGATGAGGGTGTATGATGTTGAAAGACCCGAAACACCCAATGATTCCAGGAACATCACTGAAGATGTGTCCAGTAGCATCATTAGATGTATTTGCACAACCAGGAGAGCGTGGCGCTAGCAACGGCAAGGTCATGGGTTCGATTCCCAGGAAAAGCAAGAACTGACAATGATGTAAAAATGTGTACATTGAATGCAATGTAAGTCGCTTTGGAAAAAAGCATCTGCCAAATGATTAAAAATATAACAAAAAAAAATAAACAAAAAAAAATGCAATAGGAATGCCAAACAAAAGAAAAAATGCTCCATGGGAGAATGTCACCAATGCAGTTCATTGCGTTGGGTCTGAGGAGAGAAGTGTCACAGAAAAAAAAAATGTTGACATTAAAGTATTGGCTTTCTTGCCACTTTATTGCTTTTAACCGACAATGTGTAACTGTATGCAAAAATTAATACTACAAGCTCTACAATACTTAAGCAGTTTATTTAATCTCAAGTCTCAATGAAATACCGACATTTTCTCTCTCTCTCTTATACACACACAAACCATGAACTGATATACATTTCATTAAATAAATAGGGCTCTGTGCTAATCTAGCCACAGGAGGTCACACACCAGTGTACCTTTTGTGCCAGTCCAAAGCCCGGATAAATAGAGAGGGTTGTGTCAGGAAGGGCATCCGACGTAAACATTTTGCCAAATCCATTATGCGAATCACGAATATGACTTCCATACCGGATCGGTTGGGTCCCGGGTTAACAACGACCTCCATCAGTGCTGTTGACCTACAAGGCACTGGTGGAAATTGGGCTACTGTTAGTCAAAGAAGGAGAGGAGGAAAGCATGTCCATAGGCAGAAAGAGAAGAGGAAAGGCAAGAGTTTAGGACTGAAAGTAGGGACTTTGGATGTTGGTACAATGACAGGTAAAGGCAGAGAGCTAGTAGATATGATGCAGAGGAGGAAAGTTGACATTCTGTGTGTCCAGGAGACCAGGTGGAAAGGGAGCACGGCTAGAAGCATTGGAGCAGGGTTTAAACTGTTTTATAATGGTGTGGACAGGAAGAAAAATGGAATTGGAGTGATCCTGAAGGAGGAGTTTGTGAAGAATGTTCTGGAGGTAAAGAGAGTGTGAGATAGGTTGATGAGTCTGAAGCTGGATATTGAAGGTGTGATGTTGAATGTTGTTAGTGCCTATGCTCCACAAGTAGGTTGTAAGCAAGATGAGAAAGACAGATTCTTGAGCGAGTTGGAGGAAGTGATGCAGACTGTTCCCAGAGGTGAGAGAGTAGTGATAGGGGCAGATTTGAATGGAAATATTGGGGAAGGGAATAGTGGGCATGAGGAAGTGATGGGCAGGTTTGGTCTTCAGGAAAGGAACCCAGAAGGACAGAGGTTGGAAGACTTTGCTAAAAGTATGGAGATGGCTGTGGTGAACACGTACTTTCAGAAAAGGCAGGAACACAGGGTGACATATAAGAGTGGTGGCAGGAGCACACAAGTGGACTATATCTTATGTAGACGCTGTAATCTGATGGAAATTAGCGATTGTAAAGTAGTGGTGGTAGGTGGTCAGGTGGGGCTTCCAGATGACTGGACTACTACAGCCAAAGTGATCAGGAAGACGGGTGGGAAGGTGCTAGGTGTGTCATCTGGAAGTTAGGAGAGCTTTGAAGAGGATGAAGAGAGGAAAGGCAGTTGGTCCTGATGACATACCAGTGGAGGTATGGAAGTGTCTAGGAGAGATGGCAGTAGAGTTTTTAACTAGGTTGTTCAACAAGGTCTTAGAGAGTGAAAGGATGCCATTCGGAGGGGAAGTGTTTTGGTGCCGATTTTTAAGAACAAGGGAGATGTGCAGAGTTGTGGAAACTACAGAGGTATTAAGCTGATGAGCCATACAATAAAGTTGTGGGAAAGAGTATTGGAAGCAAGGCCAAGGGAAGAAGTGGACATTTGTAAACAGCAGTCTAGTTTCATGCCAAGAAAGAGCACTACAGATGCATTATTTGCCTTTAGTAGGGGTGTCCATGATTAACCGATTAACCGTTAAAAATTGCGTAACCAAGTAAAACATTTTGCTCGGTTAAGTGGCGTCAATGGCATGCTTTGAATTTAGTTGTAATATATTTTTGCACCACTAAAGACCGCCAGAGCGCTCCCAGACATTTGTAATATCCACAAGAAGTCATGACCAGTTTTCTAACATGAAGCGGGCAAAGAAAAGTACTGCGTGGGAGCACTTTAAAATTGAGAGTGACGGGGGAAAATGCAAGTATTGCAATGCAGTGTTTACCGTATTTTTCAGGCTATAAGTCGCTCCGGAGTATAAGTCGCATCAGTCAAAAAATACATCATGAAGAGGAAAATAACATATAGGCCTATAAGTCGCACTGGACTATAAATAATTAGCATTAAAGGGGGGGTGAAACACTCAGTTTCAGTCAGTGTCATGTCAATCTTGAGTACCTATAGAGTAGCATTGCATCCTGCATATCTCCGAAAAGTCTTTATTTTTTTAATAATTATATAAGAAAGATGCGCTGTTCCGAGTCTTTCCGAAAAAAGCCGAGCGGGTGGGGGCGTATCGTGTGAGCGGAGCTAAATAATGACGTGTGCGCCGCCGTGTTGAGTGCGTCGTAAAGCTGTGTCATCCCTAACAGCGGGTAAAACTTTATTCAAAATAAAAATATGGCTTTTAATCAGATACAGCCATACATCTGCAGTGCAGTTGAACAGGAGCAGCAGCAAAAACGACTAGAGCAGGACGTCTCTATGTGGTACAAGTTATACACTAACTATATAATATGCTTAGCGACTTGTGTTATTTACATATTTATACTTGAATTATATCGTCGTATTTTTGTCTTTGAAGGTGTAAATGTGGGAAGTGCAGTTGTGCACGTGTGTTTGTGTGTTTACGCGTGGTTTGTGTAGACATGGTTTTGCAAGGCAGGCTAGTGTTTACATAGAAAGACACGGAATAGTAGCGCATTTGAATGAAGAAGCGTGCTTATTTAGTTCAACATATTTCCCCACTCTTTGTGTATTGTTGTTTGGAGTGCTTTTACAATACACAAACATAAAGTTACACATATAGTGGCCAGCTAAACAAATGTACACGCACTACACATCGCATGCTCCATTGATCAATTAACTATACGTGATCATGTTTGGGCTACTTGATGAGCATAGGCAAAAACACAGACATTTGAAGCAGTCTAACTCACCGCCTGCGGTTCTAACGTTGGGACCTTTATCGTTGGGACTGCTCCATCCTTTATCATTAGGCGATTGGAAAATCCGGCGTCGAACTGGGCCTCGTTTATGAAACAGTCGGCACCGAAATGCAGCGAACAGATATAAACATTCGCGCAATTCAGTTGCTGATCCGGAAAAGCAAATTCCATCCACTGTTGCCTTAACGCGGGGTTTTTGGGGAATCTGTGCAGGACTGTCTTGGTCTGGCAACCAAAAACGCACTTTTTTGGTGACATTGTTAGTTGTGCACATCACCTGTGCAGCGCAGCCTACGAGCCAGCGCTTTGATGGGCGTAGCCTGTTGCTTTCGCTCTCTCCCTCTCTTTCTCTCACGCTCTTCCGGTAGAATTGTCCGTACGGCCCATACAAATTCCGCCCCCATTAACGTCAAAGGGGACGCATGATTGCAAAAAACTTGCCGAAACTTATGACTAACTACTATTACAGTAGTATTTTTGACAAAGAAATACTCCCATCAAACGTCCACCTTAACTTTTGAAACTTTGTCCATGTTTAGTATGGGATTCCATGTCTTTAACAGTGTAAAAAGATCAGTATGCATGAAACAGCATTTCACCCCCCCTTTAATATTCGCATTAGGGCAGAAGCAGAGCGGGGCCCGCGCGCACAGGCCCGCATCCGCTCGTGCCCTCGCTGTGCATAACGGAGCAGAAGAAAGCAAGTTTGAAGTGAGAAACTTGTGAGGGACTAGCGAAAAGCAGAGGTTACTTTAACTGTAATGTAGAAAGAAAAAAAAGCTAATTGCGCACTGAAAGCAAGATGGCCAGAGCTGAAGGAACGAGTCCACAGATGCTTGAACTCTGCCGGGAGAGGCTCAGCCGCACGAGTCAAACGCTGTGTGAATCGTTCTCAGCTGCATATTTTACTACATGCAGTTTTGTAGTAAAACAAACTACTGTTTGCAGAATTGGATTTTCTTTATGGGGGCATTTTGTTTGTGTTCAGTCTTTCTAAGTTGTTGTCTTTAAGTTAATATTTCAGTTAAGAGTGTAACAGACTTTATTTGATCTCGCATAATGTATTCATTTGGTACGCACTGGCGCTCTTATGTATGTGTGCAATGCATTTTTCCCCTCGGGGCTTGCCGTAGATAGGTTGGAGCATGCGCACTTGTTTGGTACTGGAGTGTAGCGGGTTTTGGGGGTTTTCAGGTTGGTGATTTACATGTGTGACGGAGAATAAAGGAAGGAATGTTCAGACGGCTGTCGTTTATTGTTTTTCTTATGACAAAGTATTTTAGGCGAACACTGGACGGACGCTCGGTCACAAGAGCTTTTTTTCTGTTTTCAATTATTATTATTTTCTTTTTCAAGGGTAGGCTACAGGAGCAGCATAGAGCCCTCTCTCGGGGCTATATGTTTATTCTTGTATGAATTAAATTTGATATGTCGCACCTCACTACAAGTTGCAGGACCAGCCAAACCATGAAAAAAGTGCAACTTATAGTCCCATCTCAACAGCCAACACCCAGGCATAATTAGGGAGGCGTTGCACTTGCATTACTCGTGAACTGGAGCGCATCTCATCCTAATTTAACGAAACTCAGCGTAGGCCTCACAGACATGAAATATATCTTAAGAAAGCTTGAAATGTCTTTTAACAATTTAAAACGAAAACAAATAGGCTACTCTCTGATTATGTAATTCATGATGTGCGTTTCTCTCTATAGGCGCGTTCACTACGGAGATGGCAGTCGTCAACTTAATAAACTAAAAATAATAACCCTGACGGACACTATGGTTAACCGAGTACTTAACCGCTAAAGGCCTCGGTTAACGGTTAATGAAAAACTTGAAAAAGTGCAGCCCTAACCTTGAGAATGTTGATGGAGAAGTACAGAGAAGGTCAGAAAGAGCTGCATTGTGTCTTTGTAGATTTAGAGAAAGCATATGACAGAGTACCAAGAGAGGAGCTGTGGTATTGTATGAGGAGGTCTGGAGTGGCAGAGAAGTATGTTAGAGTGGTCCAGGATATGTATGACAGCAGTAAGTGGTAAGGTGTGCCGTAGGTGAGACAGAGGTGAAGGTGGGACTGCATCAAGGATCGGCTCTGAGCCCCTTCTTGTTTGCGCTGACAGATGAGGTCAGACAGGAATCTCAATGGACTATGATGTTTGCGGATGACATTGTGATCTGTAGTGAGAGCAGGTAGAGGAAAGTCTAGAGAGGTGGAGGTTTGCCTGGAGAGGAGAGGAATGAAGGTTAGTCGCAGCAAGACAGAATTACATGTGTGTGAATGAGAGGGAACCAAGTGGAACAGTGAGGATACAGGGAGAAGAGGTAAAGAAACAGGAGGAAAAAACAGGAGGAATAGCTAGATGCAGCAGAGCTGAAGATGTTGAGGTTCTCTTTGAGAGTGACGAGGATGGATAGGATCAGGAATGAGTACATCAGAGGGACAGCACATGTGAGATGTTTTGGAGACAAAGTTAGAGAGGCCAGGTTGAGATGGTTTGGACATGTTCAGAGGAGGGAGAGTGAATATATCAGTAAAAGGATGCTGAGATTAGAGCTGCCAGACAGGAGGTCAAGAGGAAGACCAAAGAGGAGGTTTATGGATGTAGTGAAGGAGGACATGAAGGTAGTCGGACTGAGAGAAGAGGATACAGAGGATAGAAATAGATGGAGGCAGATAAGTCGCTGTGGCGAACCCTGAAGGGAACAGCCAAAAGACGAAGAAAAAGTAGGGCTCTGTGCACTCTTTTTTTTACCTGGATGTGGCATTTCGATAATTTGTGGTCTTTTATGGCTTCCAGTTTTAGGTTTTTAGGTCCCAACAATGAAACTATTCATTTTTGCATCTTCTGAAGCGTTTTGACGACATACCGAGCAGAACATTGTCAGTAGGGATGCACCGAAATTCAAATTCTTTGATTAAAGCTACACTGTGTAACTTTTTTTGTTTATTCTTAGCTAAAAACACTTAGTTCTTTCAAAAATATATGTGCTCATTAATGTATATTTACTTCTTTAGTATTCTTGTAAGTTTATAATATGCCAATGAAAATACATACGTGTGAGGGGTTCGAATGCCGGTCGCCATGTTGCTCCTCCATCTTGAAAGTACATTAGCCAAAGAGTTACATACCCATAAATACAAGCATTGCCTTTCGCGTTTTAACACTCGATGGCACCATGTCGAATGTGAAGAGGGGGATTGCCATGTAAATCTTGGACTAAATCGGCCACCGTAGGAGTTAAAACGAAATCAGAATTGAGAGGAACAGAAACTATTATTCACTGGATGGTCATATACCTTTTCACCGCTAGATGGGGGGAAATATCACGCAGTGTAGCTTTAAAACCGAAAAAGAGGAAACCAAGGCCGAAAACCAAAACACTTAAAGAAATTATGCTAATTATTAGTACCATTGCATTTATGGCTAATGCTATGACTTTACTAAAAATCAAGGCATTGCAATTGCATAAATTAAAATTAAAGTATTGAATAATAAATCAATTACAAATTATGCAAATATTTATTTAGCACATTGCAACAATGCACAGTATAAAATAAAATTCAAACTAAAATGTTTAACTTGATCTCACTCATGTGTACATTAAATAATAATGTACAGGCCTACTGGCCTGCAGAAAGGTACAGAAATTGAATAAAGTAATCAAATGTAAAACAACTGCATATTTAAATGTTTAAATGAAAGATTAATCCTTATTAAACTTACGAAAGCTGTTCAATCAAGAGCAGTAATGTCTTTATCTTTTGTTTGTTATTAAACAGACAGCAGTAAAGGCTACTGCCCCTTTAAGACCTAATGCAAGAGCGTGTCGTCTTTCTCAACTTTAAAAAGTTCACTTAAGGCATATGTCTGCTAGGATACTTATCAATATGGACATCAGAGAATAATTCAACAGTCATTTCAACTCATTCTAGTGCACCTTTAAGGCATATACAGACTATGTCTGCTTGGATACTCATCAAGATGCATATTTTGACATACTTCTTGTGCGAGTTTGTCCATTGAGAGACTTGTGCACGCTTCCGGATGACAGATCTTCTCACAGTGCGTGCAAGTTATCATTCACGTCTTCTGGCTCTACATCCGGATGATGACGGCGAAAATGAATGATCATATTCGAACATACAGCAGCACTCGCATGCATTGAACAAAGTTTACAAAGAGGTGAAACAGTATGCTATTTTTATTTACCCGCCACAGTGGCCGGTAGGTGAAGCGAGTTTACCCGCCACAACTCCAAATCACCCGCATTTTGGATGGTGGTGGGTGCTAATTTCCATCCCTGACCTACTTAGAAGCCACTCTGTGCTCTTGCAGAGCAGATCACCACTATCTTGGAAATGGTGCTCTCTGCGGAGAGCATTGTTTGCCAAGTCTTCCAATAACGCAAGATAAGCCATTTCACTGAGACAAACATTTGTCACAGCTGTCTTTTATAGGGTTTTACACAAATTATGCATTGTGTTTTAACTTTTATAGGAATTATAATTAAAGGAAAAGCAGGACATATGTGGATTGCTTAACACATAATGTGACACTTAAATGTTTTTTTATGTGTAGTATCGCTATTCTTCCACTAGATTCTCTGTGTAAGCAAGCATGCTCAGATGTGTGCTTGTATTTACACACACTTCTACGTATAAGTACAAGTTGGTAAATCCCACGCAATGGGCTTCAATCGTGAAACTTTCGTACAACCCCAAATCAGAAAAAGTTGGGACAGTATGGAATGTGCAAATAAAATAAAAAAGAAGTGATTTCTAAAATTACTTTGACTTGTATTTCATTGCAGACAATATGAACACAAAATATTTCATGTTTTGTCTGGTCAACTTCATGTCATTTGTAAATATGCATCCTTTCCTGTCATTCAGACCTGCAACACATTTCAAAAAAAGTTGGGACAGTAAAGCATTTACCACTTTGTAATGTTGCCATTCCTTTTCACAACACTTAAAAGACGTTTAGGGACTGAAGACACCAAGTGATGAAGTGTTTCAGGTGTAATTTTTTCCCATTCTTCCTGCAAACAAGTCTTAAGGTGGGCAACAGTACGGGGTCTTCGTTGTCGCATTTTGCGCTTCAAAATGCGCCACACATTCTCTATTGGAGACAGGTCGGGACTGCAGGCAGGCCAGTCAAGTACCCGTACCCTCTTCCTCCGCACCCAGGACTTTGTAATGTGTGCAGAATGTGGTTTTAAATTGTCTTGTTGAAATATGCATGGACGTCCCTGGAAAAGATATCTTCTTGAAGGCAGCATATTATGCTCCAAAATCTCTATGTACTTTTCAGCATTAATGGTGCCTTCACAGAAGTGCAAGTTACATTTGCCAAGGGCACTGACACAACCCCATATCATGACAGACCCTGGCTTTTGGACTTGTTGCTGGTAACAGTCTAGATGATCCTTTTCTTCTTTGGTCCGGAGCACACGGTCACATTTTGGTCCATTCCTCCCAAAAAATACCTGAAATACTGATTCATCTGACCACAGTACACATTTCCACTGTGATGGTCCATCCCAGATGCCTCCGAGCCCAGAGAAGTCGACGGCGCTTCTGGACACTGTTAACATAAGGCTTCCTTTTGGCACAGTACAGTTTTAACTAGCATTTGTGGATGTAACTACGTATTGTGGTACTTGACAAAGGTTTGCCAAAGTAGTCCTGAGCCCATGTGGTGATATCGCTTATAGATGAATGACGTTTCTTGATGCAGTGCGGCCTGAGGGATCGGAGATCACGGTTGTTCAGCTTAGGCTTGCGGCCTTGTCCTTTACGCACTGAAATTCCTCCAGATTCTTTGAATCTTGTAATTATGTTATGCACTGTTGAATGTGAAATATCCAAATCTCTTCCTATCTTTCTTTAAGGAACATTGTTTTTAAACATTTCGATAATTTTCTCACGTATTTGTTGGCAAACTGGCGATCATCGGCCCATCTTTGCTCCTAAAGGATTAGATCTTTCTTGGATGCTGCTTTTGTACCAAATCATAATTCCAATCACCTGTTGACATCACCTGTTTCAAATCACATCATTATTTAACCTTTTTACCTCATTACTAGCCCTAAATTGCTCCTGTCCCAACTTTTTTTGAAATGTATTGCAGGTCTGAATGACAGGAAAGGATGCATATTTACAAATGACATGAAGTTGACCAGACAAAACATTAAATATTTTGTGTTCATTGTCTGCAATGAAATACAAGTCAAAGTAAATTTAGAAATCACTACTTTCTTTTTTTATTTGCGTTTTCCAAACTGTCCCAACTTTTTCTGATTTGGGGTTGTAAATATATGAGCAAATTCTGAGTAATTTGCATGTAAAATGAACCTTTATGAAAACTCCAGATTCACAAATGCTTCGTAAACCACGGATTCATTAGTTAAAAGTGTGTATATTAGCCCCTTGCCTGTCACCTCCCGATTTGGCAAATGGAGCATTTAGACAAATTCATAGTATTAAGAAGCTGCTCATACAGTATTCTGAATATACACATAACCAATATATATTTAGAAAGCCAACACTTGAGAGTTTACAGCTAGTGATGGGAAGTTCGGTTCTTTTCCGCGAACCGGTTCTTTCAGACAGTTCGTTTCAATGATCCGGTTAAAAAAAACGGATCACCGGTTCTTTTACGTATTTACGTAATGACGTCATTTCTATCATCCCGGCGGATGAAAATACATTCAAACACATCCATTTAAAGTATTTGTAATCAAAACTTAGTATAGTAATAATTACAATTGACATCATCATCATCTTGGATACATTTTTTCATTTGTTTTGCAACAGCACTCAATACAGTTCACTAAATCGAACTGAATCGATTGTTACAACATACTTCAAGATATTAGTTTTATTTCTAGTTTGAGAGACTGTCACTGTCACTGTCGTGCAAACACTGATGTTTTACACAGATTAAATAAACTTACATTGACATAATAGGCCTACTTACACAAATCCTCAGTGTTCACCCGGGCTCATGTATTATCAGCATCAGCTGTCCCAGTCCGAGAGAAACAGTTCGGTTGCGACGCTCTCACGCATGCTCAGTATCTCCGCTCACCGGTTCTCAGAATCGAACATGTCCGAAAGATCGAACGTGTCCGATAGAAACGGTTCTCGATTCTGTACCGGTGATCCGTTGCAACCGGTCGATCTGACTCGAGAACCGCTGTATCAGTGTGTGTGTGTGCTGAGCATGGGGTGCTGAGCTGCGAACTGCTGCAAGCTGAATAGCCTATATCAAACCTACTGTTTTGATTATATTTTAAAATCTGTATCGACTTAGAAATTAAATAAGATAAAAGCTGTTCCTGAAAATATCATGCATTATTGATAAAACAAATAAATGTTTAATTTGACCGTTTTACAATCCATTGTTTTCAAAACTTTAAAATAATACAGTGATAAGATAGCTTTGTTATGACGTTTCCAAACGTGATTAGTTTTAAATACACTTAACCTGCATTTCGTTCCTCTGAACAAATAACACGCATGCGCGGCTTATCGGTTCTCAGTATCGAACATGTCCGACAGAAACGGTTTTTGATTCTGTACTGCTGATCCGAGGATCCGAGAACCGCTACGTTCGGTTACACGCGCATACTCAGTATCAGCTGCTCGTGAGTTCATCAGATCTCTCAGCAAAACATGTCTCACTTCAGCTAACGATTGGAGTTACAGCATCTACTTCAAGATATTCGTTTTATTTCTAGTTTGAGAGACTGTCACTGATGTCAGAAAGTTAATAACTACAATAACTTGTGGGATCAGCCCTGATTTGAGACGCGAACCGTTTAGAACGATTCAGTTCGATTTGGTGAACTGGTTCGACCGGTCCACTATAAAGATCCGGTTAAAAAGAACGATTCGTTCGCGAACCGGACATCACTATTTACAGCAGAATACTCAGAATTACCCAGACAGTTATTAAAGAGTCATGAAACCCCAAAACACTTTTTTTGAGATGTAAACAGATATGTATCGGCTGCACATCATTGAAAAGACTAAGGGTACTCATTAATTGTATTCATATGTGAAAAATAGTTATTTTTGCCTTTTTCAGAGCGCTTTGTGTCTTCCGGTTTGAAAAGCTTAGTCGGAGCAACGTCACAAATGCTGACATCAGCGTGTGCTTTTTCGGCCCAAGTATGGGCTGCTGGGGACATGCTGACGTCGACCGCTCCGAGCGATTCTCGATATATATTCATGACAAAGCTCATTCAGTCTAATCACTGCACTATAGTATGCATACAAGATAATAGTGTTGTCACGATACCAAATTTTTGACTTTGATATGATACCTCGATACCGATACTAAATCGATACCACGGTAAAAACAAACAAAAAACAGGTAATATGAATAATATGACAACAGAATTTATTATTCATTGTTTTATTTTTTTAACTAAAAATTCACTTGGCCAGCATTTTCCTGCCCTGGTTTTTGACCATTCCCTTCTTTTATTGCTATAATAACGGCATGCCAGTGTGAACATCCTTACAGAGATCATCATTATCAATCATGTTATCATTCACTAACCTTTCCCTTCTCAACAGGTTGGGATGACGAAAATCTTATTTTTTTATACGAGTAATTACATATTTTTTAAATGTAATCTAATAATTATAATATAGATTTTTGATTGTATCTGTTTTTAAAAATAAGCACACAAAAATGAAAATTACAAACCATATGACAAAAACAGTGCTTTATTTTTCAGCTTCATTAGGTCTATTTAACAGTATCAAGTCAAGAAAGAAATTAAATAATCAAAGATAAAAACTGCTTACTGCTTCACTCTATAATTTAACTATACACTGATTCTTAATAAATATATTTTAGTTATTTAGCCATGCATGTGATGGTTTTCTATTTGTCAGTGACTACCAGTGGTGTAGTCAACGTGATACACAGGTATACACCCACTAGAAAAGGACAAGGATTTCCGTATACCCACTAAACAAAGCTTGAGGATACGTAACAATATCGTTTTGTGACAGAACTTTCATTCATAAATTCACCACGTCTGTGTTGCATACACAGACTGTAGTTGCGATTGCGAATCACTAACGTTTTTTGCCCCTTTGATTGTTTTCGGAAGCCTGCCCCTAAAGCTACAGCAGCTTCGCGTGACACTTCAGCTGTAGCAGATGACACGGACGTTACAGAAAATCCAGTGAGACTCGCAATTTTGACCAATAACCGTAACTTTTCTGCACTTTGATCAATTATTCGCTGCGTCCTGATGTTTACACGAGCACATCTCTGCAGTCTTAGCCCGATGCACGGAAGCTCACTCGCTCCTGAGGTAACTTAAATCATTAACACCATTACTGCTTACATTACAGGTTTTATTGAACTAAATACATTGCAATCGGCCAAAACGAATACCCAGTTTACTTTTCTAAACAAAAGCGCTCCAAGTCCGTGTTTCTCACACTGTTTGTGTGAATCGCGTCACAGTTCTGCACACACACAAAATACCGGCAGTTAAATGGGGGACGCACATCTCTTAAAGGGGCCGCGCTAAATTCCTCCTCCAGGTGTGGTGTGGTTCTGGTGCGCTCCCAGGTCACCCAGGTCAGCAGGCATGACAGCTTTAACATTACCAATTTTTCATAAGAACTGTGCCCTGTTCTGAACTAAACTGCCAGTGTAAAAACTCCGAAACTCAGAAGACAACAATCTTCAAGATACAGTAAAGCTCCCATGTATAACGGATTGGCACCTCAAAATAATATGTGTGTGTGTGTGATGGGTAGGTTTAGGGGTAGGGGTATTTGTGTGTCTGTGTCTATGTGTGATGGCAGGGCTCTACGCTAACTTTTTTCTTGAGGAGCACTTGTGCTCCTAATTAAAAAAATTTAGGAGCACAGTCAAAAATTTAGGAGCACATTCTAATCCATCAAACCTCATTCCAATTATATATTTCCCATTACAGGACGATATTTGTCCTTTAATGTCCAGTTTCATTTTTACCATTATAAGAGCAATGTTTTTTTAATCTTATTAAATGTATGCATCATCTGTCAATTTCTTAAATTCAACATAATTCTGACATAATATTATCATTAACTTCTGAGAGTACAGCACAAATACATACACAAAAAGCAGAACTGGACTTCATACAATCAAACACCTATGCATTTAATGCATTAATGCATGGGTTAATGTTGTATGAATGTTTTACATATAAGTTTTTGAATTTAGAAATATGTACAAATTAAACTTTAAAAGTTTAATATTTTAAATAAAAAGTCCATGCAAAGTATAAATATGAAAATAAAACCGCCAGTAGGTGGCGGCAAGTCATTCAGTCAATAGTTCAAAACACAGATTCATTTGAATCGAATCGCTTGGAGATGCGAATCAGTTCTGGTGTGGCTTTGATTTTCACTAATAGACAGTGTTGTGGCTAAAACGTTGTTACTTAATATCAACTTGTCTATTGGATTTTTGTACGAGATCAGTATCACACATGCAATCATGCCAATACTCGGAGCTAAAGCAAGCCGTAACTTTTGGCGCTCTGGCGCTTCATAAACAGAACCGCATGCGTCTCGCGGAAGAACATTACAACAGGGTGTTCTGACGGAACACCATACCCATCAGAATGGGATACCTTCGGTTAATGCGCATGCGCAGCAGTGCGCATGTTATATTTAAACGGGCGGAAGTGTTGGTGTATTATATCGCATATTATATATACATTACCTAATTGCATGCCTTGTACAATCACAAGAAATGTTGACAGACGTTTTCAATACATTATTTCTTGCAAGTGGCGTCGTAAAGTCGCGTAATGTTGTCTTAAAACAGCATACCCCTTTATAAACAGTATTTATGTTATTAAACCAGGGGCTATCAAAACAGCATACCCCTTTATAAACTGTATTTATGTTATTAAACCAGGGGCTATCAAAACAGCATACCCCTTTATAAACTGTATTTGCAGTTTTGACAAAGTAGGCTAAATTGACAGACCCTGTTATAAAACTCAACGTACGGTATGCTATTCTGACAAAGTATGCTACATCGACAGAACACCGGATCTAACGTTACTTCTCTCTGTTTGTGGTGAGTCATGCTAATCCACAGCGGGAATAACTTATTTTGTGTGTACAGTGATTTAGAATAAGACAAAAACCCGGTTTGGAAAAAATCTTCATGATATACTTGCTCATTATATACATTTAGTATTTTTTTAAACAGCATGTGTGATAAAGATTAACTCAAGGGCTTTTGTAAATGTAATACATTATTGTTTGATGGCATTTATGCCCCAAGCATCAACTTATTTCTGAGCGTGTTTATGATAATCCAAATGTGGCATTTCCAGTTCATTTTGATTTGGCTGTAAATCAACAGCGCGAGGCGTCTGGTAAAGTGCGCATGCTGCGTCGTCATACACGTTTCACTTTGTAAACAATTTTGGTTTGAAGTGTAGTCCGTCGCACACGTTTTTGCACTTCTTCTGCTGTCTGAAGGCATGAAAAGCAGTTGATTGCAGTAGGAAACGTAGCCTATCAGTTTCTCAGTGTTGATTCACTCAGTGTTGTAGTTTTTATTCTGATTGTATTACACATCCATTCATGAGAATCGATCGGGTCACTCGCACCGGTGCGCCTAAATATTTTTTCACAGTCGCACACAGTAATTTTTAGGCGTAAATGCGCCCAAAATGGGCGTTATGTAGAGCCCTGGATGGGTAGGTTTAGGGGTAGGGGCATTGTGTGTGTTTGTTTGTGTGTGTGTAATGGGTAGGTTTGTATAAAAACCATTATGCCTATGGAGAGTCCCCACAAAGATGAACCAGGTGTGTGTGTAAACAGGTAAACAGAATACAAAGGCTAGGGAATTTAAAAACAAGCATCCTTGGTTAGAGTGGAGGCTGGAGGGACAGTAAGTTAGGTAGATAACAGCTGATAAAACCTGTGTTTCAGGTACCATTTTCATATAACATTTAATACTAAATGTAGCTCTTAAAGGTATAGATCACCCAAAAATGTAAATTGTGTTATAATTTCCTCACCCTTAATTTGTTCCAAAACTGTGTGAGTTTTTCTTCTGTTTAATGCAAAAGATGATATTTTGAAAAATGTTGGTAAACAGACAGTTGGCAGCATGCATTGACTTTCAAAGTCTATATTTTTTTCTACTGTGGAAGCCACTGGGTGCTGCCAACTGTCTGATTACCAATATTTATCCTTAAATGTTATATGAATATGTCACCTGGAGCAGGGGTTTTCAAACTGGGGTCCGGGGACCCCCAGGGGTCCTCCAGAAGGTTCTAAGGGGTCCCCAGAAAATTTCAGAGAATTAAAAGACAAAGCAAAAATGGAGTCTATTGAACAATCTAATGGTTTCATTTCTAACTGTTTCTCCTTGTTTGCCATATACATACTTTCAAGTTTTGTATGTTTTTTTTTTATCTTTCTAGTGAGTTTCTCACTATAGTCCCTTTATCTTGCTCACTGGGGTTCTTACCATGGTATGCAAGCTACTTACAAAGAACTACATTATGAAAGTTGCTTAAACAAGTAAATTTTCATTGAAAATGTTTTTCATCAGGTTAATACATACAATAAGTATAACCAATTTAAGTTTGGAAACAATATGTTGTATTTATAATGTCACACTATTTATCTAACAGTTATGAAAGTTTTTTTTATTATAAATATAGATGTATTTTAGGAAGGGGGTCCCCATAAAGGTTTCTCATATTTGGGGGTCTTAATTAGTCTTAATTAAAACAGAAAACAAGATTATTTTTCTTACCCCAATGGCAGATTATTATCTTATTTTAAGCAAAAACTCTTAATTTTGTGTATTTTTTTTCCAAAAACAACACAATAATTTTTACTTGTCTAGTAAATGTTTTTTAATGTAAGAATTTTATATATTTTGACTTGAAACAAGACGAAAAAACTAAATAAGAAAAGCATTTTTTGCAGTGCACTATATTTTTTGTCTGTTGCGAGTACCGGAGATTTTTACTCCTAAAATCTGGTTGTGTCCTGAGCAAGAAACACAACCAGAGGCTTGTTACCACGATGTTTTGTTCCTGGTTTTACAATGTTTCATCGAGGGACTACCACAACTGAATAATAAAGAAAAATGCTGACGAACGATAGCAGAATCCAGGGAGTAACGTTACTGGAATGTAAGCTTATTAATAGATGGTTTAGAAATAACGTTACGTTTTGGCGGCAAGTTTTAACTACTGGCTGGTGGGGGGGGGGGGGGGTCACAGTATACTCACTACAAAAATCTAGACTACACCACTGGTGACTACGTTTACATGGACAGCAGTAATCTAATTGTTGACCTTATTCTAAATAAGACAATATTAGACTGTAAAAAAATATGGACGTAGTGTCCGTGACATCATCCATAGGATTCAGATAAGCCGTTCTGAAGCTTAAAGTAGGGTCGAGCTGGGCGTTGCCATCTTGTGAGCGAGTCAACGGGTGTCACTCCCGGATAACAGAAAATGGGCAAAAAGGCGGGATGTGCGCGGAGCTGAGGTGACGCAATAATTATAGACGGCGGATAAATGGCTATCCACTTGTAACCACGCCCTTAATTATGCAGAACCTTAAAGGGGGGGTGAAATGCTGTTTCATGCATACTGAGCTTTTTACACTGTTAAAGACTTGGATTCACATCCTAAACATAGACAAAGTTTCAAAAACTAATGTTGGACGTTTGATGGAGTATTTCTGTGTCAAAAATACTCCTTCCGGTTTCTCACAAGTTTCGGCGAGTTTTTTTCGAGTATGGGTCTATTTGACGTTAATAAGAGCGGAAGGTCCTTGTATGGGCCGTACGGGCTCTTCTCCCGGTAGGGTGCGCGCGCGCGTGACTAGAGCACGCTGTAAACAGTCTCTCAGCTGCAGATCCAGTCGTCCGTGAACGGCGCCGCGCTCCACTTTATTCCTATGGGTGACGTCGAGCGACTTCAACTCTTCAGCACAGCATTCTGGGAAGGCAGCGCTGCATTTGAACCGATTTGAACGCAGAAATGACGGGAAGCTTGACAACATCGTTTCAGTTGCGTCTCAAAATGGATTTACACGCCACTGCTGTCACAGGACTTTACCAAATCATACCAAAGAAGTGTGTTTCTGACGGAGCGGTCCCAGCGATAAAGCTTCGACGGTGAGTTAACTTAAACTGCTTCAAATGTCTCTGCTATTGGCTACCGTCGCATGAGTAAACATCAGTAAACGACACGATCGCGTGCTTCGTCATTCAAATGCGCTAACGGTTACTCCATTGTTGTTCTCTGTATAACGTTACAGTATTCTGACGTGCAAAACCGTTTTGCTTGCTACTTCTAAGGTCTTGTCGCATACAATAGTCCATAAACCGAATCATGTCCTCATACTCTGCGAGTAAACACACAGAAATGTGGAGAGGCCATTAAATACAGTAACTTACATACCACAGAGACGGACGTCCTGCTGTTGCCGTTTCTCCTGTTCAATTTATTTCTCCCTCAGATTTGATTGTGGATCATTATCTGTATTAGCTGAGATAGATGGGTTTCTCCGGTTTCTCCACGCTTGAGGACGTCACCGCTTTGCGCGCTTGTCATTCTTTAGCTCCGCCCACACGATACGCCTCCAGGCGCTCGGTTTTTTCCGGAAAGACTCGGTACAGCCTATATTTCTTTTATAAATATGATAAAACTAAAGACTTTTCGGAGATATGAAGGATGCAATACTACTCTATAGGTACTCAAGATTGACATGAGATTGACTGAAACTGAGTGTTTCACCCCCCCCTTTAAGGCTTTATATAACGTAAACGAATGAGTTATAAAAAAAATTCACCCCCCTCAGAGTTGTCATGAAGATCAAAATTAGCCTTATAAGCAAAAACCACAATTTGTACCAGGCTGTAAACATATTTTTTTCTGCTTTAAAGTTGAGAATTTTAACATGGGGCTCAATGAGATTCTGCTCCCTTCTGGAGCCTGTCCCTAGTGGCCAGTTGAGGAATTGCAGTTTACATTACTTCCCTATTGGCTTCAAGAGAGTTCGCGGGAGGTTGCCGCTTGGTGTTTACATGAGTTGCTTTTAGAGTACTTCGTTCATGTTCCCGTTTTACATGTGATAGAACATAGGTCAATTATGGCACGTCATCACGTCCCCATGCCACGCTATGTTCTCCAACATCCAATCATAGCGTGACTTTTGCAGGTCTATTAATTTTTATGGGCTCAGAAAACCCGCTGTAACTTCACCAGTGGGTGTCGCTGTTGGACAGTGTTACTTTACATTAAGAAGTATAAAAAAACATTTTTTGTTTCAAATACATTTACGTTGATTTATTTTTGCAAAATTATGTATGGTCTCTTTCTGTTTTTTTGAAGAGACACTGCCCCTCTTTCCTTCTTTTTGACAGCATACATTTAGAATAATAGCTTTGATTAATGATGAAAAAGGTTTAAAAATCGTAACTGTTTGGATTGTTTTTCCTGCCATCGAGCCACAGGCGTTCACTGAATGACCCATCTGGTTTGCGATTACAGATACAAACTTATTGTTTTTTACTCTTACAATGAGCATAATAATTACAACAAAAATAAAAATATACAGAGAGGACGCAGTGTTCAGAATGAACAGTCAAGCAAAACACACACCGCCCTTAGCAACGCGTTATGGCAACGACATTTCAGACTGACTAAAAGATAAACGGGACTTTTCCGCCATTTGTTACTGTTTTGTAGATGTTGTTATATTAATTATAATTCCAATTCCGTTTTATTGGCCACAATATTATCGATGATTGTTGAGAAGGGCACTTTTGATTAATTTTCAAAAAGGGCAGAGGCTCGAACCCAAAAAGCCCATTCCTCTGCACTTCCCTGTTGTGCGTAACATTATGCGTCCTGTCACAAAATGCTGCGAAATCTACAACACAACATTAATAGTTAGATTAAGGTGTGTACATGTCTGTAATGCTCTCCGATAATGCGACTAAAATAGGCATACTCCACATATCTTAATCCGATTTATGTTTAGTTAGATTATGACTTTAATCAGATTAAGGTAATTAGAAATTGCTGTCTACATGGTAGCCTCTTAATCAGAGTATTGTCTTAATCAGATTAATATCGGAGCATTGTTGTCCATGTAAACGTAGTCAGTGTTTGCTTAACATTAATCACACAGAATATTAGGTCTGGCTTTAAGAGAGATCTGCACTGATCTAATTACCTCAGCTTTATACGCTCACTAAAGAAATATCCAACTGTGTTTACCTAAATACTCCCCAGACCATGCATTTTTACTTCTGTTTGACCATTCAAACCCAAATAATAATCCGCGAAATATCTGAATGGCGACCGCATGTTTGTTGTCTGAAAGGCGTGTGCGCGCGATTCAGGTCCGGTAGAGCGAGCACGTCCTGCGCTGCGCCTTTTCTCCTCATGTGCGCATATTTCTGTTGCTTTCTCTGTCATGCGCTGCGCATATATATTTAACTCTTCTACTACTACTTCCAATGTTTAGTGACCGGTGGAAGCAGAGCTCTGCACACATGTCCTGACACCTGCTGTCACACATCCACGCACATTAAGAAATACAGCTCATATTAGCGCTGTCCTCCTTAAAGTACTGGTAAGAAATAAAGGTCCATATCGTACCATTTGTAATAGCAGAGTATCGCAATACTTTTCTAGTACTGGTATATCGTGCAACACTACAAGATAATGTAGTTAATATGCATGAGACAGTCACTTCTGTGAGGTTCGTCTTCCATCATTATTGTAGAGACATGGTGGGGAAGTTTTGGAAGCAGCGTGTGGAAAAGTCAAGGAGGAAAGTGAAGGCGTTACTGATACGAAGGCCGCCGAGCAAGCTGTAAGCGGGCGCCGTCTGTGGAAGCCTTTGCTACAAAGGCTCGGTAAAGTAAAATTAACTTGAGGAATCGCACGCCGAACCTGCAAGCATTGACTATCTAATTCAGGGGTCGCCAACTGACGGACTCCGGTCCGGATCCGGACCGTGAGATGCATCCATCCGGACCGCAAAGCCTTTTGACGTATTGAAGTAAATAAATGCCAAATGCGATTTACAATAAATAAATCATCACATGTATATCAGGCAGCTCAGCAGAACCGTTATTCCTATGTTGCCATGGTTGCGTTGACAGTTAAAGGGGTCGCACACCGGACTGAAGCTGAGCGGCGCGTCTTAGGATCTCACACCGGACGCACACATATACTCGCGAGCTCAGTTTTGAAATTGGCCCCTTAACCCTCATTCACTATTTCCTACATTAGTCCACTATTACAGTTCACTTCAGTGAATGAAAACGAGTGTGTGAAGTTGGACAGCTGTTGTGTGTAAATCGGCTGTACACTCGTTATTGCGGTGCAACATGTGATTGAATGAGTGCACTCAAACGTGTCCACTGTGGTTTCGGAAATCTCCTTTTGAGATTTTATTTGAGGTTACGTTTTTTCTGGATTTAAAGGAACAGTTGAAAAAAAGAGATGCACTTTTTCATTTTTCCAAAACTGGTGGCACTTTATTTTTGCCTGTTTGTGTTTCTGGATGATATTGCTAATGATTTTTTACCAGTGCAATCTGAAGCACAGAGAGAGCAGTGCTGAAGATAGCCTACATTTAGTTAGGTAGAGACTACATGTGAATGAACATAAAATTATGTTATGACATTTCTGTTTTGTTTTTTAACCAGGAGGGTATGTGTTCATTGATTGTTACTGTTTATCTCAGTTCAGCAGAAAAACCACTTTAGTTGCTAGTAATGTTGAATTTAATGTATTTTCAGTGCAGATTTAGAGATGAAGGCATTTTTTCATTCATCATATTTTTTGTCAGACATGACTACTGGTTGAATTAGATATTTTGTACCAATGCAACTTAAACAGAACAACCTCAAAATGAGGTACATTTATTAAAGGATTACCTATTGCTTTAACAATATGAAAAGACATGTTTATCTATATGAGAACATACTATATTTTGTTCAATAAAGACATTTTAATCTACACTAATTTCTTTAGTCTGGCAAAAAGACATCAATTCATGTTTTTAGGTATATAATTGTCCGGACCTTGGCCAGTGAGGTTTTTTTCTGGACCCCAAGCTATTTTAGTTGAAGACCCCTGATCTAATTTATGTCAGGAGTGCACAATAACCGATCTAGGCCAATGAACAATATTTTTAATGAAATATCAAGAAGAATCAAGAGCCACTTCTTCTCCGTTTTATTTGTGGTCACAGACATGCCCTAAACCGCATATTTTCGGGCTCTTAGTGAAACCGTGTGCATATTTGGACAAAGATTAAGCTGCCGGGCGTGTCAGCGCGGATCGTCATGGCAACCCAGCGCACGTCGCTCTGTGCTTCAGATGCGCGGTCGAGACTATGAAACCTCAAAGCCCTTCGCTTTTACCCCGATCTAGAATTACATTATATCTATCACATCGCATGTTCGTGGGTGGTTCACGTTCTCTTATCACGTCGGCACATTGTTCATCTTGCCTAACAGCGTGCATATTTGGACAAATAGTTTTATCACGTTTGCAAAATATTTCGTCATGCAGAATAACATTTATTTTCATTTCTCACTGAATTATGCTGGTTTGAAGAGTTGAATGATTTGCGATCTCTGCTGCACGCCACTCAATGTCTCAGAGCTCTCTCATTCGCTGTACTCATCCGTCACCTAATCTCTCTGTTGTAAACAATGCCAACGTCATCAAGATGCACAAGTTGTCATAGTTCTTGTGTGAGTGTCCATTTAAGCACTAGACTTGAAAGAGAACTCAATATTTGCGAAATAATGAAAGAGAAATAATTGGCTGGGACGGTATGGATTTTTTCTTACAGTGGTTGAAAAGCAAGAAATTCCCGCGGTTCAGTGGTAAACTGTGGTAAAAATCCCGTAAAACAGCGTTCACATACAGAACACTGGGTCAATATTATAGTTTGACATTATAATTTTAAGTAGAAAATAGTATGAAAGGAGATATTAAAATAAAAAGTGCACAACCTAAGTGGAAGCAAGCTACTTTTTTCCCCTCACGTACAACCTAGCACGAATGAGTCCTTATTCCGGTTAGTAAAATAACAAAATGTAGTTTTTAAGTAGAAAATAATATTTATGTAAAGAGATATATTACAATAAAAAGTACAACTCCTTGTAAGTGGAAGCAAGCTACTTTTTTCCCTCACATGCAACCTAGCGCGGATAAGTTCTTATTTGGGTTAGTAAAATTAAATTTTTTTTTAGGTAGAAAATAGTATTTATGTAAAGAGATAAAATACAGAGTAGCCTATAGTAAATGATATCTTTTTTATACAAATAAAACAAATCACGATTAAGTGAACATGCTAGTGTTCACTTAAAGGGTTACTTCAGCGATTAGCATATGGCTTTGTATCAGTAGAAACCCTGGAGTATATTCAAATGATCGTGCTCCCCCCTCTTATATCCCCCTGAGACGAGAGATTTATGCATTTTATTTCTGGAAAAATTCCTCTCGTGATGCAAATTGACGATATTTGCGTCATCTTTGGAATGTTAGAGGCTAAAGACTACAGCCAGCAGAGGGAGCCATTTCCGCATGTTTTCAACTCGCGCATGGGAAATGGGAGATCACACTTACAGCACAGCTCAGCTACAGGCATTCATTTAAACGGATGATGAGCAATGTAAGTGTTTTAACTTCTCAAATTAATTTCTATGAAAGTTAAGCTTCCAAATGCATGAACTGAAAACGCGTTGTGAATGTATGCCACGAATGTGGTCGCAATTACCTCAGCTCTCATCACTAGAGCTCATCAGCTCATTTATGACGTTAAATGTAATCTGACTCCTAATCTGAGTTAGTGCTGTGAGACTCACGCGGCAACTCGATCGTTATATTGAACACACGCGTTCAGTATTTAATTGTACTTTCTGAACTCAGTCACTAGCTGTCTCTCATTTCAGAAGGTCCTCCGGAGGTCGCATTTAAAGCAGCACTAGGTAACTTTTCAACCTTCATAATATATTTTTTAAGACTCTTGTGATGATAAATCAACTTACAATAGGTTGAATGACACGTCTGCCATAGCCTGATGGGGTCTGTATCGTCTTTAATCGTACTTTTAAACTTCAGGTTTTGGGTAGTAACCCGAGAAAAAAAAAGAACTACAAAATTCGACTGATTTACGGCATATACGTCACTTCCACCAACACCCACACTTCCTTACATTCGGACGTGCGAGCCCAACTTTGTTCGCCGGATAATATAGTCATGTTCGAAGCAGCAGAGACAAATAAGAAAGAAAAGGTTTTGTTGGAGGAAAGCAATAAGAGGAAATGAAAAAGTGATGTGATTAAAGGCAGGACGAGAATCAACATGTGACCAGCGTTTGCTCGTCGGCGTGAGCTGAAGGAGGCGTGCCTGACCGATGCTGTCCTGCTTGTTATGGTGAGCTACCACTCAAAAATTGAACTGAAGTATCATATAGATTCTGTAAAACGCTAACCAATAGACTACTATAATGACGCTGGCTTGTAAACGTGAGCATCGGGATTATTTGGCGTTTGAAAAAAATAAAACCCATGAAATTATATTCATATGACATGCTGAAACATATGCCACTGACTGTAACGTTACCTGGGATGAAGACATTTCACACGCGACGCCAGAAGAACTCCTCTTGCAGTGTTCAGGGGAACTGTTAGTGCTGCACCGACCCGCGGGACGCTTTTATGAAGTTATTTGGCCCGCACCGCACCACTGTATATATTTTTACAACCCGCCGCGCACCCACGACCATTAAATAGACATACGGGGTCCGCGGGTTATGAGACGACCCACGCATCACGCGTGCATTTGTTGACATGACAACCCTAATAGCACTGAGGCTATTAGGGTTGTCATGTCAACAAATGCACGCGCGATGGCATCCCGTTGTAGGATGACAGCTCTTACGACAGTAGTTGAGGACATTATTTTTTCCAAACTGTAGGGGGACCCCGAGAGCAAAAGTAGCCAAGTGCGGCTTTAAAGGCTACATACGTCATAAGGCCGTCTCATTTCAAAAAAGTGAGTAGAACTCTCCAAATGTGTTAAGTATATTAATTAATTAATTACATTAAGTACACATGTCGATGTGTAATAAAATTATTGAAAATCAATGCATTTATTGACTATTAATTACTGAAAATCGCAGTTCTGTCACTGTAGCTGTGTCTCATTTCAGAAGGCTGCGTCCTCCGGAGGTCGCATTCAAAGGGTGCATACGTCATAAGGCCGTCTCATTTCAAAAAAGTGAGTAGGACTCTCCAAACGCGACCTCCGAATGCGTCCTTCTTTCACAGGACTTCGGAGTGTGCATGAGGTGTAGCCTTTGCGGCTGTAGATAACCCATAATTCTTTGCGTCACCGTTAACAACCGTCATATATATTTTTATATTTTATGAAAAAACCGCACCACTGCCAGATATACATGCGAGCGTAGGTGGGGTGTTTAAAATGTAAGTTCAAGCTTGTTTTTATTTTTTAAGCTCGATTACCTCAAACAGATAGTTGTGGTTAACAGCACAACAAGCACAAAAAGCACAACCAACACTTTAGTGCTTTTTAAAAGTTTAGAACAGTACATTGCTGTCAAGTCAAGAAACATTTCGTAGTAATTTTCAAGTTATAAATAATTTTCATTCATATAAACTGGTGTGAGAGAGCAATGAGGATGAAGGTGTTGGCATAGCAACGTGATACTTCCTGCCTGTGTGTCCTACAAAGGACGTCTCATTTAATTCTGATTTAGGACACTTCGTATACTGCATCCTACACAGGACGTGTCCTCCGGAGGACGCAGTCTTCGAAATTTAACGAAATGAGACACACTGTGTGACTTACAATTTGAATTGCCCGCCAAAGCACTTCCTGGAACTATTCGAGGTCTACATGAATCACGTGACTATCAAGCGTTTTGAACTTCCGTTGTCGCAACTCTCTTTCTCTAGCTGTGTCTCATTTCGTTAAATTTCGAAGGCTGCGTCCTCCGGAAGACACATCCTGTGTAGGATGCAGTATACGGAGTGTCCTCAATCAGAATTAAACGAGACGTCCTTCGTAGGACACAGGCAGGAAGTATCACGTTGCTATGCCAACAAGTTGTGCCTCGTTGCACTCTCGCGCCACTTATTTGAATGAAAATTATTTATAACTTGAAAATGACTATGAAATGTTTTTTGTCTTGACAGCAATGTACTGTTCTAAACGTTTAAAATGCACTAAACAGTTGTAATCCTGTTAACCACAACTAGTTTGCAGTAACTAGGTGTGTAAGAAAATATCGATACACGTGAATATCGCGATATTATGTTTGGCAATACTGTATCGATTCTCAAAAACGCTGTATCGATAATTATATATTTATTTATTTACATCCAAGATTCGTGGCTTTGTGTTCGGTTTAAACCACAGACTGTATAACACCCAACCGCTAGATGGCAGTGTTATCTCAGAACGTATAACTGACGCAGAGCCGGAGAAGCGCAAGGTGAAAGTGCGCGCATCACTAGTGTTTACATTAGCAAACCCAGCTCTCAAGACGATAGCATTATTCCGCTCCTGCAGTATACAGAGCTGAAGTGTAGACTCATTTTGGCTTCAGCTAAAAAGAAGCCACTAAGGAAATCGACAAGAATCATTTTGTTTGCAAAATAGGCCAAGTTATAATCTAATACTCGGGAAACACATTGAAACAGAGAGCTCGCTTAACATCCTGACGTCACCCGCGCTGCTGAGAAGCGTTTCGATAGAATGTACTGCACGTTTTCCTCTCAGTAACAAAATAAACATACACCAAAACTGACAGCGGTGGCAGGAGAACGAAAGCACCAGCTCTGCAGTTCAGTAACGTTCCTTGAAATAGCACTTTATACAATAGACTGCTTTATAGAAAACAGCTTTTGAGGTTCGAATGTGCTTTAATGTTTCTAGGCAACCCCCGAATCACCTGTACGGTCAGTCAAATCAATGTAACGGTCAACACAACGGAAGGCCTGCCGCTTCATTCATTCGATTGGACAACAGAAAATAAGCGCGATTATTTTTGCACGCTTTTCCGCTCAGAGTTGACTTTTTTTCAACTTCATGCGCTCGGAGCGCTCCTTCAAAAACGTGAGGCGCAGCAAGCTGTTTAAATGCGCCTGGGCGCATAAGCAGCGCGCATAATGCTCTCTGCCAAGCAAAATCCATTCAAAAAAGGGTTCTCGCTGCAAAAACGTGTTCTGTGTGCAGGGCTACTGTGTTAAATATAAAACAAACAGTCATTCAGTCATGAAATGGACTGCACTTTCTGTTGTTAAATAGCCACTGCTATACTGTGAACCTTTAAAACATTTAACTTACACAAAGAATCCTGCAGTAACTTTACATTTCCCTTTACTTAGATTGCACATTGCATATGATTAATGATATAAATTATACTGTATTAATTAAATAAAATACTTTGTCTCGGGTTTTAGGGATATGTTCTTTATTCTTTTAAATTATAAAAAACAAAAACACACAAAAAAGAAATATTGCAATATATTGCCTCTCTTACAATATCGCAATATATCGTATCGTAACCCCTGTATCGTGATACGTATTGTATCGCCAGAATCTTGGCAATACACAGCCCTAGCGGAGATAGGGCTTAAAAAAAACAACAAAAAAAGCTTCAACTACTTAATTTAAACGCCGCACCTACGCTTGCATTTATATCTGGCGGTGGTGCCGTTTTTTCATATAATATAAAAAAAAACATGACGGTTGTTAACGGAGACGCAAAGAATTGTGGGTTATCTCCAGCCGTGAAGCCTACACCTCATGCACACTCCGAATTCCTGTGAAAGACGGACGCATTCGAAGGTCGCATTTGGAAAGTCCTACTCACTTTTTTGAAATGAGACGGCCTTATGACTTATGCAGCCTTCGCATGCGACCTCTGGAGGACGCAGCCTTCTGAAATCAGACACAGCTTCTATGGCTCTGCCGCTTGGTAGCACATCTATGACGGTTTAAGCCCAAGGGGGTAATCTAGCGCTCGGAAAGCGTTCCACCCCTAGGGGCTGCCATTGCTAACCAAGCCATCACCTGCAGTTAGCATCCCATTGACTCCCATTCATTTTTGAGTCACTTTGACAGTGAATAACTTTACATCTGAGACGTTTAAAGACTCCATCTGTCCATTGTTTATTTCTAAAGAAACACGACAATGTATAAAAGGCTCCATTACCTTGTATCTTACACTATCGCCCCGCAGAAGCTGTTTTTGTAAAAATAGGCTAACGATTTCGTCATAACCAACGCGACCCTGTCGCACAGTTGAGAAATTACCGTATAGACCTGAGGAGACGCTCGCAGGCAATCTTTTACTGTCTATGAGACAGTCGGGGGGACGTGGAGACATAAAGTCAAGGGGGAAGAATGGGGAGAAGCCCATAGTGAGCCAAAAGCAACGGGAGAAAATATTTAAACAACGTGATTCAGCTTTCACTTTCCACATCTACTAGAAGACTCACAGATTACCCCCTTGGGTTGACTTCATTCTTTCGCCGTTGACGTCAATGGAATCGCTCGGTCCATTTCTTTTACTGTCTATGTTTAAGCCCCACCCCTCACTTCCGGTTCTGTGGATGGGTTCTGAAACTGGTGTTCTGAAACTACGGTGCTGCAACTGGATACTACTGCCAGTAGCCTAGCCTGCTTCTCAGATAATTTAAATATTTGTAACAGAAATAGCCATACTGTGTATAGAGTTGAAAAGACGTAAACACGAAGTCTGCTTTCTGCGGGTCTGTGGCAGCGCAGATTTAAATGGTGCGGTGTGATTTTGTCAAACGTTTAAAGGAAAATCGCTGTCATTCAGGAATAATATTGCGATCTTTTAACGATTCATCGTGCAGCTATAATTTAATGTCAAGCCAATATGTAACGCTACGTTAATGCATATTTGATCAAACGGGGATGACAAAAAAAATCAAAGCCTGATTCATGATAAGTTAGCCTAATAATAATCCGAACGCACACACTCACTTATATATATATAACGTTACACATTATATATATATATATATAGCAGGACTAAAGAGGATCGTAGATATGTCTGTCTCCCTGCTGTGTTTATCCTTCCCTCAATCGCATTCACGACATATGTGATAAACTCAACGCACCCATTGTGTACAAGAAAACATTTACTCACTTCAATATTAATACACTCCTCTCATGAATGTAGATCTCCGTTGAAGCGTTTAAGAAATCCTCTCTCCACCGTCACCGTTATACAGCTAACTCTGCTAACGCTAGCCCACGCACCACGACGTCGTGATGACGTAGGTAGAGCGATGCAGCTAGTGCTGCAGGCAACTGGGAATTTGGTTGTTTCCCATATCATACTTGCCTTATGAAACGCCGCTAGAAGTGGGACATCGAACCCCTGAACTCGGGACAAATTGATAAACGCCTACCTTGGTGAGACGCATCATTTGACGTCACTTTCAAGGTGGCGTTGCGTTTTTTTTATTTTATTTTTTTTATTTTTTTTTTTATTTATTGCACAAAAGTTACAGTATACAAACTGTACACAATAAAAGAAAATATACAATATCCAGGGGGTATATATACACACATCATATACATTTAAACATGTCCTATATAAAATCAATTAACAAAAAAGCTATTAAAACAATAGCTATAGTTATTGTTTTTATAGCCTTTTTGTTAATTTCAGCACTTATAAGTTGTATACAGGACAGAGTATCAGTCTAAAAATGTTTAAAAGCAGGTTTTTGGGTACTATATTTACATTTGTGCAAGTAAAATTTTGCTAAAATAATTTTAAAAGTTTATAATAAAATACACCATCTTTTCTTTGCCTTTTGAAAATACAATATTTTCATTATTTATAGTGAAGTTCTTGTGACGCTGTTCAATAATAAATCTGCTGAAGTCCTTCCAAAATTGTGTGGAGCAAGAACAGAAAAGGTGCTGAACTTTCGTAACCTCTTGGGTGTCTTCCACAAAATCAGCAGTTTATATCAATGTCCCTTTTGAATTTGGTAATGTAATGGTTTACGAGATAGTATTTGTGAATGATTGTAAAATATATTTCATTTACCTTGTTTGTTATTAGAAACTTATTGGGAATTGTCCATACTCTTTTACAATTGATATAATTTACAAGTTATTCCAATTTAGGAAAGAACGTGTTGAACATATCTGCAATCTCTTTGAAATAAAGTATGAATACTCCTATTAATGTTTTTACAGTGTGTCAGACAGATTTCCCCTGTATCTATAGCATTGGGGAGAGAAACAGAAGGTGAATTTAGTTGAGCACTTTTGAATAGCATTATCAATAGTGCTCAACTAAATAGACAACTGTTGGTAAAGCATCAAATATTATAGCATATTATTTTGGAGTAGTTGGAAAATTATATGCATTTAAAAATTCTGAATAAGGCATAAGCTGCCCTTTCCTATTAAACAACTGGATCACAAACGTAGAGAGAGGGAACGAGTATTGCGTATGGGAAAAACTTCTCGAGAATATGAAGCAAAAACTTTATTAATAAAGGTATTCATGTAAAGCGCAGTGCAGCTGCACGCCAATAGCCAGGCACGAGGAGCGCTCTGGCTGAGAGGAACGAACCAATGGGGGCGCTCCAGAGAGACCGCCAAAAAAGGGGCTTATATTTGCTATATAAGAGGCTATATAAGACCCTGATTCGCCATAGGTGTCAGGTTTTATAAATGGACTGAAGCAATACCTGAGAAGCACGAACTCGGCGTGGAACGCAATACTCGTTCCCTCTCTCAGGGAACCAAGGTTACGAAAGTAACCGAGTATGTTCCCTATCGAGAGGTCCCTCGTATTGTGTATGGGAACACAATGTAAAATGCTGTGTGCTGACTGACCCAGTATTCCCAACCGTGAAGAGTCGAACGGACAGAGTTGGTTCGTTTGAACACTTGATCGGACATAGTTGGATCTATGGTAGAGTGAATGGTGCTTGGGGACTATTTGTGTTTAGGCCAAGAACAGTAAGCGATAATGTTGTATGGGTCTAGAAAAAGCTTAGACAGAGTGAAGCCCTGCTTGTAAAGCTGGGATCTCCAAGTTATAACATCTGATAAAAGTGGACCGAGAGGCCCAGCCCGCCGCCGCACAGACATCTTCCATGGAAATGCCACGTGACCAAGCCCAAGATGAGGCCATGCCTCTAGTAGAGTGGGCTTTAATGCTTATAGGGCATGTTAGGTCCTTAGACCTGTATGCTAGTGAGATCATGTCCACTATCCAGTGCGAGAGTCTTTGCTTCGTGACAGCACAACCTTTCGTGCGGCTGCCGAAGCAAACGAAGAGCTGGTTCAACTGCCTGAAGGGGGCGGAGCGCTCTAGATACAGTGCCAATGCTCTGACAGGGCAGAGTAGGTTCGCATCTTGTTCTCCATAGACGCGGGTAATGGAACCAATGTAATAACCTGTGCTCTGAAAGGGGTTGATAGCACTGAGTATAAAACCATGTCTGGGTTTGAGCACAACCTTGGAGATGTTGGGCCCAAACTCGAGACAGGACGGACTGAGAATGCCTGTACATCACTCACTCGCTTAACCGAGGCCAAAGCCAGCAGAAACGCGTTTTTTAGTGATAAGAGCTTTAAAGGGTCATGAAAATCCCCTGCTGCAGCAGTGTTTTTTCACACCTTCGATTTGAAAAGGCTTCTTTAAAGGGGAGTGGTCGACTATGAAAAGGTGGGATGGCATTGTGTGGAAAGAGGGAATGGTTTGCATAAATAGGGGAGTGACCTAAATAGGTGCAGCCCTCTGGTGCTCTAGCTTCCGAAATAGTGTTCATAACTCTGTCAGAGAGGTTTCCGGATACCCGTTGATGGGCCATACGTGGAGGGCCCAAAGCTCAGGACTGGGATGCCAGATATTCCCCCTTGCCTGCGTGAGGAGGTCTTTCCTCCCTGATCTTTTTGATGGTCTGTTGCAGCATCGTGATCGGGGGGGAAAGCATATAGAGGGAGTCTGGGCCAAACATGGGCCAGGGTGTCCCTACGTTTGGAGAAAAATATCGGGCAGTGAGTATTGTCTTCTGAGGCGAAGAGATCTACTTCTGCTCTGCCGAAGGTGTTGCAAATTAATTGAATCGTTTGTGGGTGAAGAGACCACTCTCCTGGGGGAAAGGGTTGTCTGGATAGCATATCCGGACCCAGATTCAGAGAACCCGCACGTGAGCCGCCCTTAGGGAGCTCAGATTGTGCTCTGCAGGACTTGGCCATCTTCTCTTTCTCTGTGTACCTAGGACGGCTTCTGAGGCCCGGGGTTCAACACAAGCTTGGGTCGAGGTCCCCGCGGTCGGGCTGTCTGCTGCGGTTCGTAGAGCGGGAACGTTGGCGCGTTCTGGAAGTCAAGCGAGGCCGAGAAGATGACGGAGCCGGCTTAGCGGGCTGAGAGGGCGGAGCCCTATCTCGATGGCCTGACGAGCTGAAGCACTTGGACAAAAAGTGTCTTCGGTAAAGCGTTCCGCGAATCCAACCACCAATGGACCGAAGAGACTCGTGGCAGAGATGGGGGCATCCAGGAAGGAGGCTTTGTCCACGTCCTTCATTTTGGTCAGGTTAAGCCAAAGGTGCCGCTCCAAGACCCTCAGGTTCGCCATATTCTTCCCAATGGCTTGTGCGTTAGGTCTTCATAGCACGAAGGGCTAAGTCCGTCGCGCTGCGAAGGTCCTTCAAAGTTTCGGAGTCGGGGACAGGCCAAGGAGTGGAAAAGTCTGGCCTGGAAAACCCGAGCCAAGGCAGCCTGGCCCGCGGAGGCGAATGCTCGGCCGGCAAGAGCTGAAGTGGTGCGACAGGGTTTGGAGGGGAGCTGCTCCCTGGCCTGCCATCCTCTGGAGGAGGGCGGGCAGAAGTGCGCAGCGACAGCCTCTTCGAGGGGGGGAAGAGACCCGTATCCTTTTTCCTTCGCACCGTCGACAGTTATGAGTGCTGGGGAAAAAGAGGACTTAGCGCGAGCAGAGTAGGGTGACTTCCATAACTTTGTTAGTTCATCATGTACTTCAGGAAAGAAAGGCGCGGGCTTCTGAGGAGAAGAGAAGCGGCGGCTTTCGAGGAACCACTCGTCCAGTCTGCTGCGCGCTGGTTCTTCGGGCTGGAACCACTCGAGCCTGAGGTCTCCCAACCCGGCCTTCGTGAGCCGGCAGATAAGCTCCACATCAATGCTGGTCTTGGAGCTTGTGGCGGTCTGCGTCGAAGCGGCGGGCTCCAAGACATATTCTGACCACTCGCTGCCGGACGCGGCTGTCGAGAGGCTGACTTCCTCCACCTCTGGCGACGGTCCACCAAAGGAAACGGAACAGGCCGCTGGGAAGGAGGGGGCTGTTCTTCCTGGGTGATGGTGACTGGCGAGGGCGAGGTACGCGGGAAAGCATCCGGCGTGCAGTCGCTTGGTCGCTCAGGTGGCCTCTGATCGTGACACTCCTTTCGCCGCGGCCCAGGGGCAGACGGCGGGACTTGGTCGAAGGTGGCGAGACGAGTCGAAGGGTCTCCAGCACCATCTCGTCACACTCGGGGCAGCCGCCTCTGGAGAGTGCGAGCTGTGCGTGGTCCCGTCCGAGGCACGTCACACAGAAGTGATGGTCGCCGTTGAGGAGAGGTGCTCTGCACGAGCCGCAGGAAATGCGAGGACATTTGGAACAACGCCTCGCGCTCTTTTAGAAGAAGGTTATAAAGGATACAGCACCGGATGGCGTAGCTGGAACGGCAGAGATGAAGGCGGAGAAATCCGACATCCTCACTGCTGCAGGTTCCGCTGGATGTTTGTTTCGACGGCGGTTGCTTCTTTCCAGAAGTCAGCAAAGGTGTCGCTGAAGGAGATACAATCTGACACCTATGGTGAATCAGGGTCTTATATAGCCTCCTGTATGCAAATATAAGCCCCTTTTTCGGCGGTCACTCTGGAACATTGGTTCGTTCCTCTCAGCCGGCTCACCATAGGTTCCTGCAGTTGCCGCGGCCCAGCCAATCAGAGCGCTCCTCACGGCTATTGCCGTGCAGCTGCACTGCGCTTTACATGGATTCCTTTATTTTTTATTTATTTATTTTTTTTCTATTATCTTTTTATTGGTTTTGATATTTAACATATGAAAGTTAAATGGAATAGACAAATAAAGAAAACAAAAACAATATAACAACATTAGATACAGTTAGTAACAGATGACTTATAATTTAAAATCCTACCAACAAGGGTATGCAAATAAACTAACTGTAGAAATTACTTAAAATAAAATGGGAAAAATAATAACAAATAAAAAAATAATAATAATAATAAAAAGGACACAAAGAGTACAGTTCCAACTATAGTCATATGTGTGGTCAGCAGTTTTTAAAGAGTTTTTATCTGTGGTGGCCAGAGGTTCAGAGGTCCATAAGAGGCCCCCATATTGTCCGGAAGACATCAGCCCTGTCTCTCAAGAAGTAGTTCCATACGTAATGTATCGTTTCAAAATTTGTTTAAACAAATCAAATGTTGGCGGCCTTTGCTGGTTCCAGTTAAGCAAGATGCATAATATCATATGATATTATACCGATTCTTTTTTCAGATATAGGATCAAGTGTCTTATCTGGTTCCGTACCAAAAAGATATCGTATAGGCGTAATGTCTAAAGAAGTTTCCAAAATTATAGCTGTCAGATCATGTACCTCTTTCCAAAAAATACTTACGTTTTCTATATTCCCTGAAGGTGTGCATAATTGATCCTGTATGTTTTGCATCGCCAACATCTAGGTGACACATTAGAATACATTTTGCTCAGGCGTAGTGGAGTGAGGTTCAGTCTTGTTCAAAATAATAGCAGTACAATGTGACTAACCAGAATAATCAAGGTTTTTAGTATATTTTTTATTGCTACGTGGCAAACAAGTTACCAGTAGGTTCAGTAGATTGTCAGAAAACAAACAAGACCCAGCATTCATGATATGCACGCTCTTAAGGCTGTGCAATTGGGCAATTAGTTGAAAGGAGTGTGTTCAAAAAAATAGCAGTGTCTACCTTTGACTGTACAAACTCAAAACTATTTTGTACAAACATTTTTTTTTCTGGGATTTAGCAATCCTGTGAATCACTAAACTAATATTTAGTTGTATGACCACAGTTTTTTAAAACTGCTTGACATCTGTGTGGCATGGAGTCAACCAACTTGTGGCACCTCTCAGCTGTTATTCCACTCCATGATTCTTTAACAACATTCCACAATTCATTCACATTTCTTGGTTTTGCTTCAGAAACAGCATTTTTGATATCACCCCACAAGTTCTCAATTGGATTAAGGTCTGGAGATTGGGCTGGCCACTCCATAACATTAATTTTGTTGGTTTGGAACCAAGACTTTGCCCATTTACTAGTGTGTTTTGGGTCATTGTCTTGTTGAAACAACCGTTTCAAGGGCATGTCCTCTTCAGCATAGGGCAACATGACCTCTTCAAGTATTTTAACATATGCAAACTGATCCATGATCCCTGGTATGCAATAAATAGGCCCAACACCATAGTAGGAGAAACATGCCCATATCATGATGCTTGCACCTCCATGCTTCACTGTCTTCACTGTGTACTGTGGCTTGAATTCAGAGTTTGGGGGTCGTCTCACAAACTGCCTGTGGCCCTTGGACCCAAAAAGAACAATTTTACTCTCATCAGTCCACAAAATGTTCCTCCATTTCTCTTTAGGCCAGTTGATGTGTTCTTTGGCAAATTGTAACCTCTTCTGCACATGCCTTTTTTTTTAACAGAGGGACTTTGCGGGGGATTCTTGAAAATAGATTAGCTTCACACAGACGTCTTCTAACTGTCACAGTACTTACAGGTAACTCCAGACTGTCTTTGATCATCCTGGAGGTGATCAATGGCTGAGCCTTTGCCATTCTGGTTATTCTTCTATCCATTTTGATGGTTGTCTTCCGTTTTCTTCCACGTCTCTCTGGTTTTGCTCTCCATTTTAAGGCATTGGAGATCATTTTAGCTGAACAGCCTATCATTTTTTGCACCTCTTTATAGGTTTTCCCCTCTCTAATCAACTTTTTAATCAAAGTACGCTGTTCTTCTGAACAATGTCTTGAACGACCCATTTTCCTCAGCTTTCAAATGCATGTTCAACAAGTGTTGGCTTCATCCTTAAATAGGGGCCACCTGATTCACACCTGTTTCTTCACAAAATTGATGACCTCAGTGATTGAATGCCACACTGCTATTTTTTTGAACTCACCCCTTTCAACTAATTCAACTAATTGCCCAATTGCACAGCCTTAAGAGCGTGCATATCATGAATGCTGGGTCTCATTTGTTTTCTGAGAATCTACTGAACCTACTGGTAACTTGTTTGCCACGTAGCAATAAAAAAAATACGAAAAACCTTGATTATTCTGGTTAGTCACATTGTACTGCTATTATTTTGAACAAGACTGTAAATCCTATGCATAAACTTGCACTCTAAAAAATAATTCAGTGGCTTAGTAAATATCACAGTAATAATTAACTTTATTAACTTAATAAAATCTCTCAATATCATTTACTTGATGGTTTTAGTTAAACATACCAAAATAATTGACTAAAAATCCAACAGTTAATTTTGTCTAAAATTTATAGTTATATTTAAGTTTTTTTCACTAAAATAATTTAGTATTCAAATAACCAATTCTTTATTTTGAATATACTTAATACATTTGCGAAATTTATTTCAAAATATTTGAGAATGGAAAATTAAACCGATCTGTTTCAAGAACCATAAATATTACTTAATTAAAATCAAGATTATTAATATTTAACACACACTGAAGAAATTGAGTAAATTTACTGGATTAAAACAATGCACCCCTCCCCCACCCCCTGACATGACGTCAGCTCGACGGTTGAGTGAGTGCGGATATTTGAATTCTCCTCAGTCACCAGAGCAGTTTCTTCTTCTCAGCGTCGCAGAATTGGGGCATTTCCTCTGAAATTCAGGTTTGTATGTTTTTTTTTTTTTTTATCTATATAATCATTACTGTGCTAAAAGGCATTTTATTTAATTCAAAACAACATACAGGGACAGTGTGTCTCACCTTAAGTTAACGTGTGGCGTTGGTCTTTGAAACGCCTGCTGTGTTGCTCAAAACACACAACTTTATTCGTAAAGATAATGAATTTGGATGATAAAATCTTATTAAAACTGGGCACTGTTTGTTTATTGTCAGGTTATGGAGTCTGGCGCCTCGCAGCATCTTTCAGCTACAAATGACACGCAGGACAGCGGTCTCAAGTTCAAAGTCCACCAGCAGACCGCTAACGTTAGTCCATCTCAGGCTCCAGAAACAGCGCTGATACGGTGGAAATGGGATAACAGACCGGTTGATTACACTTGAATTACTTTTAAATGTTTAATTTTTACTTCTAAAATGTTTGTTACATGAGTTTAAATGTTGTAAAATAACTGTTATTCTTTACATGTCAAAACAGTAGCCTAATATATGCTGTAACGTTATTGCTGTACTCGTTGACAATAAAAGGCCATGTCATGTATAAGTGTGTTTGTGTGGACTGTGGAGTATTTTACAAAGGTTTAGAGGAAATTAAAGTTATACTATACAAGTTAGTAATACTCATAAATAAAAACAGTTCATATTAGTCATAAATATTGGTTTTTAAAATGCTTTTTACCCAATTTTTTCTACTCAATTGAATTTGTTAATGTAACAAATGCAGTTACTCAGATCTACTTAATTTTTTTTACTTACATTTACTCAGTTCTTATGGTGTCTATAATTGATTTCACTGCTTTAAAATTTACTCAATTTTTTTAGTGTAAAAATGTTTCACCAAAAAATTTGAGTAAATCATAGTATTAGTTTTTAGAGTGTGTAGTTCTGTTCTATAATTTTGTTGCAGGATAATGAAATAAAGACATTGTTACATATAGTCCCCCACTGGTTTACATCAAAGCTGCACCCAAGGTCCCTTTGCCACACATTTTTGAGTGAGGCCAGAGAAGAGCCATGGTGTTCTTTACATCAAAGCTGCACCCAAGGTCCCTTTGCCACACATTTTTGAGTGAGGCCAGAGAAGAGCCATGGTGTTATGACAGAGATTTTCCCTTTTAATGTTGTTGAATTCATCAAAATTTTCTCTATCCTGGTCCGCTCCAGTGATAGACATCCTGTCTTTTCAGATGTGGTTATCAAATCCCGGATTTGCAAATATTTGTAAAAATCTTGTCTTGGAATCTTATACTCTGAGATTAAATCTGAAAAGGACTTAAGGGAGCAGTTAGTAAATAAATGTTGGAACTGGTGTATACCGTGTTCTTTCCACTTTCTAAATAGAGATTTTCTAAAAGCGGGCGGCAGATCAGGATTGGAAGACAAAGGGGCTAGACTAGAAATTTTTGCGACGAGACCACAAAACCTCTTTGCATCTTGCCAGGCCCTAAGGACATTATAAACAACATAAGTTTTTGCCACTGAATGTAATTTGTTTATGTTGTTAATGAAAGGCAAAGAGGTCAGAGGCGTAGGAGTGCAAAGGTCTTCTTCAATATCTGTCCAGTGAGCAGTTCTGCATTCGTGTATCCAACTAATCATACCCTTTATCTGAGCCGTCCAATAGTATAGCTGAAAGTCAGGGAGACCCAGTCCGCCTTTTTCTTTAGTTCTGCATCAGAGTTTTTATTACTGCTTACTGGCCCATTGGTCTTGATATCACTCATCAACACCAGCATAAACAGCGTCTAAACGGACAACACTTCACTGCCAAGTTAGCCCTCGCTGGATAAAGTAACCTCTCCCCGGCTTAGCAAGTAGCCACTTGCCGGCCGGCTGGATAATCTTCGGATCTTCTCTTTAGGGCGACATGACGATAAAGTACTCCATCCCGCAACTGCTTAAGTTAAGGAATAACATCAGTCCAATATATATTCCAGCCATTAAACAGCTCCAACTTCAAAGCTGACCCTGCTACAGCCATAGAAGTTGCCGTAGAAAGTTTGTTTTCTCTCAATCCGGTGACTCTATTCCATCTCTTTGGTCAAGCAAGCGCATTGTCGCACGGCATCTACCTCATCAGAACAGCTCTACCTGGAACAAATAGTGTTGGGACGTCTACTTGCATAAGACCCGTCACTACGGAGCGGAACATAAAACCTGGAGTGGATTTCAGTGTACTTCGTTCTCTACAGTTCACTACTCCATCAAACATCAAAATAGAACTGTTTAACACACAGTCTCTCACAAATAAATCTTGTCTTATACACAGCCATATATTGGAGAGGAATATTGATATTGTGTCTTACTCAGACCTTACTCAGGGATATTTTGGTTATCAACACTTGGAGAAAGCCCGCCACTCGGGTTGCGGTGGTGGCCTAGCAGTACTACATCACAGTGACTTAAAAATCACCCCGTTGTCTCTACCTGAACAGTCCACTTTTGAATGCCTTGCCTTCAGATGTAAACCACCTCTCACTGTGATTATTCTTCTCATTTACCGGCCTTCCTAAGCAAAATCCAGCTTTTATGTCAGAGATAAATTAATTTCTCACTTTATTCTGCACCACACCTGCTAACATTGTCATACTTGGAGACTTGAACATTGATGTTGACACCCCCTCCTGTCATGCAGCAGCTGATTTTTTACAGCTATTGGATGGTCTAAATCTCAAACAGCATGTTGATGTCCCAACACACAACAGAGGGACATACACTTGACCTGGTCATTACTGACTCTGCCCCCATTTAAAATCTACTGGTATATGATCTTGGAGTGTACGATCACAGTCATCTCAATGGAGGTAAACTTCTCATTACATCAAACCAAAACGTCAAATCCATTTCAGAAACATAAAAAATATCAACCCAAACACTTTGACTTTGGACCTCATGAAAATCCCATCAGCAAATTTCACATCTGTAAATGAATCAGTGGACTTTTATAATAGCACTCTGGCAGTATTTTGGACCTTCATGCACCTGAAAAAACGCGAATAGTCACTTTCTCTCATACATCCCCTTGGTTCACTCCAGAACTACGGAAAATGAAAACAGCAGTTTTAATTAATTTAGATAACATCTTAAAGTCGACAGGGAGCAGTGAAATTGGACAGAAAGAGGCACATTCAGCAGCATCTTTATTTTTCTTGTGTATCAATGAAATTACAGCTGTCTTCATTGTTTCTGGAAGAATTCTGTTTTGGACAAAATCTGCAATCATGGGCATAAACAAAGGCTCAATCTGAGGCCAGAAGATCTTATAAAATTCGACAGGGTATCTGTCTAGGCCTGGCGATTTTCCAGAAGGGAGTGACAAAATTGCTTGAAGCACCTCCTCTAGAGTAAAAGAAGAATTCAGCTGCTCCCTGTCTTCTTCTGATAATGAGGGTAGAGATATGCCTGCAGCCATATCACCCTGTAGCCCAAGACTGGTTTCCCACTGAAGCTAAGCAGGGCTGAGCCTGGTCAGTACCTGGATGGGAGACCAACTGGGAAAACCAGGTAGCTGCTGGTAGAGGTGTTAGTGAGGCCAGCAGGGGGTGCTCACCCTGTGGTCTGTGTGGGTCCTAACGCCCCAGTATAGTGATGGGGACACTATACTGACAAAGAGCACCGTCTTTCGGATGAGACGTTAAACTGAGGTCCTGACTCTCTGTGGTCATTAAAAAAAAAATCCCAGGATGTCCTTCGGAAAAAGAGTAGGGGTGTAACCCCGGCATCCTGGCCAAATTTGCCCATTGGCCCCTGTCCATCATGGCCTCCTAATAATCCCTCTCTCCTGATTGGCTTCATCACTCTGTCTCCTCTCCACCAATCAGCTGGTGTGTGGTGAGCGTTCTGGTGCAATATGGCTGCCATCGCATCATCCAGGTGGATGCTGCACATTGGTGGTGGTTGAGGAGATTCCCCCCTTCTATCTAAAGCGCTTTGAGTGCCTTGAAAAGCACTATATAAATCGGACGCATTATTATTATAGATATAATATTTAGAAACAAATGAATGTCTTCCAGAGAGGGATTTTCTGATCTGTACAACTGTGTATAGAAGCTATGAAAAGAGGACTTCATAGATTGCATGTCATATTTAAGTTGCCCTGATGGGTTACATATATGTGGCAAGGGGGGCGTGGTTCAGCGAGGTCTGCAGCGGGAGAGAGAGCCGCGGGACGAGTGGTAAGTGAGTGGGTTGGACGCAGATTAATAACACCTGTATCTTGTTCCAGTAATGGGCGTGGGGAGAGGATAAAACGCCTGTGGAACCGGAAGCCAGGGAGAGAGACGGACTGCTGACGCGCATCCACACGAGAGACTGAGTTGACCCGGAAGCCGGAAGTGCTGTGACCCGGAAGTGTTATTGTTTATGAGTTTGAGAAAAGTCACACGCCTGAGTGTGCTGCTGTTTTCTGAGAAAATAAAATAAATAAGCGTCAGCAGTCCAGCCGACCCCCTTGTCCTCTTCCTTCCACACATACGAACTTTATCACACTGGTGCCGAAACCCGGGAGGAAGTAGGACAACGCCGCCGCCATGCAGACGTCTTCCGCCACGCCATTTGAAGACATCATTACATCCCTTGCGGTCCTCCACCACGAACAACACCAAGCCCTGCTGGACCTTCGCACAGATCAGGAGCGCCGGTTCGCGGCGATCGTCCAAGGCCAGCAAGAGGACCGCGAGAGGTTCCGGAGCTGGCTTGACCGGGAGGCTCGCACCGAGGCCGCCGGGCAGACCGGCACACCGGCACACCGGTCCACGTGCCCCTACACAAGATGGGGCCACAGGGTGACCCCGAGGCCTTCATAGACCTTTTTCAGAAGTCGGCGGAGGCCTGCGAGTGGCCCCGGGCACAGTGGCCGGTGCGCCTAATACCGCTACTCTCAGGAAAAGCCCAGGCGGCTGCCCAACACCTGCAGGTAGCGAACCTCCTGGAGTACGATGACCTCAAGAGGGCCATCATTCAGCGGGTCCTTCGCGATGGCCAAGCAGCTCCGGGACTCCTGTCGCAAATGGCTATTGGCCGGCGGAAGCAACGTGGACCACACTGTCGATCTGGTGGTGCTGGAGCAATTCATCGCTCGGCTACCAAAGAAGACAGCCAAGTGGGTCCAGTGCCACCGGCCCACGTCGCTGGAGACGGCCATCAACCTGGCGGAGGACCACATGGTGGCGTGCCCGGGGGTCGGCGAACCCCTACTAACCTCTTCCTCTCTCTCCCCCCTCTGTCTCTCTCTCTCGCCCTGTCCCTCTCCCTAGGTCCCGCCCTCCGGGCCCTCCTCGCATTCCCCCCAGAGGCCGGGGTGGGATTGGCCCTGGGCCGTTCGGGAGTTCGAGGGCCCTGCCCAGGGGGGCGGGGCTGATGGGGACAGGAGGGGATAATGCTTCCGGTTCCACCCCCTCTCCACGTCCATTCTCCAACCCACTCCCCGTCACTGGGGCGGCGGGTAGGCCTGGGGTGGCCTGTTGGCGTTGCGGGGACCCGGATCATTTTGTGGACCGGTGTCCGATGATGGACATCGGGACAATGATCCGGGTTCCGGACGTCCCGCAGGCCACCCCCGATCAAGCAGGAGAGTACCAAATTCCTGTGAGTATCAAGGGGGGTACATATCAGGCCTTGGTGGATTCAGGATGTAACCAAACCTCAATCCATCAAAGCCTGATGCAGCCTGGGGCATTGGATACAACCAGTGTGGTTAAGGTGCGGTGTGTGCATGGGGATGTGGTGGAATATCCGGTTTTCCCAATCACGATTCAGTTTAGGGGAGAAAAGGTGAAAAGAATAGTGTAGAGGTGGCGGTTAGTCCTCACCTCCGGCATCCGCTAATTCTTGGGACGAATTGGCCCGCATTTTCGGTTTTATTGGGATCGTTATGTGCGGATGCCGCTTGGGAAAAAAAGGCTAGGAGGGGGATGGCACGAGTGCAGCTTGGGGAGACTGAGACGGGCCCCTTGGGGACGGCTTCAGAGGAAACGAGCGGGATCGAGAGACTGATTCTCTCAGACCGCGATGACTTCCCTCTGGAGCAGTCACAAGATGAGATCCTCAAAAACGCCTTCCAGCAGGTCCGCTCTATCGACGCCAGTCTCTCCAACCCGCCTTGCCCGTCACCTATCCCTATTTCACCATACTAAAAGACCGGTTGTATCGAGTGACCCAAGACACTCGGAAAAGGTAGATACAACCCAATTATTAGTTCCGAAGAGCCGCCGGGAAATGCTTTTCCGGGCGGCTCACTCCAATCCAATGGCGGGCCACTTGGGACAGGCGGCCACACTGAATCGCCTCATGACCCGATTTTTTTGGCCAGGCATTCATGAAAACGTGCGCAGGTGGTGCGCGTCTTGTCCGGAATGCCAGTTGGTAAACCCACTGGCCGCTCCAAAAGCGCAATTGCGCCCCCTTCCATTAATGCAGGTCCCCTTCGAGAGAATTGGGATGGACCTCATCGGGCCATTAGAGCGATCCGCACGTGGACATCATTTTGCGTTAGTTATCGTGGACTACGCAACACGATATCCGGAAGCAGTGGCCCTCCGCAACATCTCCGCAAACTATGCTCCGTGTTGCGGACGCACTGTTTCGACTGATCTCCCGGGTGGGGGTTCCGAAAGAAATCCTCACTGATCAAGGCACGGCGTTTATGTCACGTACATTACGCGAACTGTATGGATTACTGGGCATTAAACCCATTCGAACAAGCGTCTATCACCCACAAACGGATGGCTTGGTCGAACGGTTTAATCGCACGCTTAAAACCATGTAAGTTCGTACAGGAAGACGCCAAAAATTGGGACAGGTGGTTAGAACCCCTCTTATTCGCCGTGCGGGAGGTCCCGCAAGCCTCCATGGGGTTTTCCCCCTTCGAGCTTCTCTACGGGCGCCAGCCACGGGGGTGCTGGATGTCCTGCGAGAAACTTGGGAGGAGGGGCCTTCTTGGCGAAGAATGAAATTCAATATGTGCTGGACTTGCGAACAAAACTCCACACACTGGGGCGGCTATCCAGGGAGAATTTGTTACAAGCCCAGGACCGCCAGAGCCGGTCGTATAACAGTGGTACTAAACTACATAAATTCACACCGGGAGAGAAAGTGCTCGTATAACTCCCTACGTCGAGCTCTAAATTAATGTCAAAGTGGCAGGGGCCGTTTGAGGTCGCACGACAGGTCGAGGTTCTCGATTATGAAGTGATACGGTCCGATAGGAACGGGGCACGTCAAATCTATCACCTCAATCTCCTAAAAAAATGGAATGAGGTCATATCAGTGTTGTTGGCAATGGTGATCGGGGGGGAGGATGATCTCGGGCCAGAGGCGAGCATCAAGGCACAATCAGTCGCGCTGGCCCCTGGTGGAGATCACCTCTCACCATCCCAACTCACTGATTTGTCAAAATTACAGGCGGAGTTTGCCGACGTGTTCTCGCCCCTACCGGGACCCACCGACTTAATTCAGCACCATATCGAGACCGAGCCAGGCGTGGTAGTTCGCAGCCGGCCGTATCGTTTACCTGAACACAAAAAAAGGTGTTTCAGGAAGAATTAGGGGCGATGCTGGACATGGGAGTAATAGAGGAGTCCAACAGTGACTGGGCGAGCCCGATAGTTTTGGTTCCTAAAACCGACGGCTCGGTCAGGTTCTGTGTGGACTATCGCAAGGTGAACGCTGTGTCGAAATTCGACGCTTATCCAATGCCGCGGGTTGACGAGTTGCTTGATTGGCTGGGCACGGCTCGATTTTATTCGACATTGGACTTAACAAAGCCGGCAGATCCCCTTGTCTCCATTGTCCAAAGAAAAGACAGCTTTCACCACGCCGTTTGGATTGCACCAATTTGTCACGCTTCCTTTCGGTTTGTTCGGGGCTCCCGCTACCTTCCAGCGCCTCATGGATAGGATTTTGTGTCCACATGCCGCATATGCTGCTGCCTATCTGTATGATATCGTGATCTACAGTCACGATTGGCAGCGGCATATGCAGCATGTCAGGGTGGTCCTGAGGTCGCTGAGAGGAGCGGGGCTCATGGCCAATCTGAAGAAGTGTGCGATTGGGCGGGTGGAAGTAAGGTATCTGGGCTTCCACTTGGGTCATGGGCAGGTGCGTCCCCAAATTGATAAGACAGCCGCGATTGCAACCTGTCCGAGACCCAAGACAAAAAAGGAGGTAAGGCAGTTCTTGGGGCTGGCGGGATATTATAGACGGTTTATACCAAATTATTCGGACCTCACCAGCCCTTTGACTGACTTTGACCTTACTAGAAAGGGGCTACCAGATACGGTCCAGTGGACAGAGCCGTATCCACACGAGAGACTGAGTTGACCCGGAAGCCGGAAGTGCGGTGACCCGGAAGTGTTATTGTTTATGAGTTTGAGAAAAGTCACACGCCTGAGTGTGCTGCTGTGTTCTGAGAAAAGAAAATAAATAAGCATCAGCAGTCCAGCCGACCCCTGTGTCCTCTTCCTTCCACACATACGAACTTTATCACAGTATACATTTTATTGTGCGATCCGCCTGCTCTCTTTTAAGCTGATTGGTTTGTTACCATATTCATGGTAATGTTGTCTGGTGAAAAAAATATGTTTTTTGGTGTGTTCAATCTGAAGCAAATTAAGATTGTTTCTGACATTATTGAGCTTCTTTAAATTTAACTCTGTGGGTGATTGATTGTAGGGCTGGGCGATATGGAGCAAAAAATATATCTCGATATATTTTGCTATATCTCGATATACGATATATATCTCGATATCTTTACAAGAAAAATAACCCCCTAAAAACTACAGCAAAAACAAATATGCCAAATACCACAAAAACTTTTTTTTTTTAAATTGAAGTGCAAAGAGGTAGTCAAGTGCTTTTGCGACATTTAAAAAAAAAAAAAAAACTCCCTGATTACATAAATAATAATAATTTAACTGTAAAAGAAAATAAATAATATTGCCTTCTTTTCATTTATTTCATGCTTTCAAAAGATAAATCAAAGACTCCCTTTTTTACAGTTAAAGTAAACAGTAAGCATTTTGCAGAAAGATGGGGGCATGACTGAGATATAAATAAACTGATTTATAAACGTGAATAAACGTGAATAGACCTATTCATCATAATCCCGTGATAAAGCTGACAAAATAATAATAGTAATGATATTGCAATACTTTTTAAATGTTTTCAAATGATATGCGATCATTTTGACATTTTAACCGAAAACTATGCGATCAGTTAGACACAGATCATAAACTGGCATGATTGCGACCGCGTCTCGCACCAGTAGTGTCCATCACCTGACTGTGGGTGAAACGTGCGATTTGAACTATGATGGACATTAATATTTCTTTATGAATTTTAGCAAGCAGTTGTGTTAGAAGGAAAACATGGTCTCTAAACTGAGTCCTGAACAACGTGCGCGCTTGTCAACATGATAACTAATCCTCACCTGGTTGCGGAAGCAGCCGCGTTCAATGAAACAACACGCGAGGGGAGGGGGAACAAAAGCAAGAGGCGGGAGGCGCGCGAGGCTCCGCGAGCACAACACAGAGAAGGCAAACAAGCAAAGTGGCAGAATCAGAATTAAATATAAACAATATATCGATATATACGATATGTCCAAATCCATATCGAGCTGAAAAAATATCTCGATATATTTTAAATATCGAGATATCGCCCACCCCTAATTGATTGTGTAGTTTTTCTAAATTGATAAGCTCCTTTTTCAATTGCTCAGTCTGTTCGATCATAGATTTTTTCTTTTTAGATGTATACGAGATCAGCTGCCCCCTAATCACCGCTTTGGCCGCATCCCATAATCACTGCAGGGGAAACAGGGGAGGCGTCATTATCTTGCCTATATTGTTCCAGACATTGTCTGATATTTTTACAGGCGTCGCTATCTGTAAGAAGCAAAGAGTTAAATTTCCAGTACCTGGATGGATCTGTTGATTTAGAAATAACCTGAGATAAATTGGTGCATCGTATGATATAAGAATCATACCTATACTGCAGGAGGCTACAGAGGAAAGATAAGCCTGGGGTAAGAAAAATAGGTCTAAACGAGAGTATGTCTTATGTCTCGCAGAATAAAATGTATAGTCCTTAACTGATTGGTTAAACTCCCTCCATAGTTCGATGGCCTGCATCTCTGGAGGCTATCTTTAATGCCTTTGATGCATTGGGATTGGATAAGGAGGGTGAAGATTTCTCTAGGCAGCTATTCATGCAGCAATTGAAATCTCCAGCTATTATCCCAAGATGAGTGTTATATTGAGTAAATATGGTGGTAATGTGTGTCATAAATTTGGAACAATCTGCATTTGGTGCATAGACATTAAGTAGTACTAAATCTTGACCATAAAGTGTTCCATAAATTAATACGTACCTACCCTCGCGGTCATTATGCTGCTCTTTAAATATAAAAGGAAGGTTTTTATGAATAAGTATTGCTGCCCCCCTTTTACTACTTGAAAAACTTGAAAAGTAAACCTGTCCAACCCAATCCCTCTTAAGCTTTCTATGCTCCTCATTGGACAGATGAGTTTCCTGAAGTAGTGTTACATCAGCCTTTTCTTTTTTCAGAAAAGTAAGGGTTCTCTTACGTTTAATTGGATGGCCTAAGCCTCTGACATTAAATTATATTACATTAAGTGTGCTGATCATTTATGAGTATTTTATTTGAAACATACATTACTGTGGACCATAGGTTAGAAAGGAAAATGCAAAATAAGACAAAAAATGAACTGAAAGGGAAAAAAAGATATAGAATACATGTAAACAACCCCCAGCCTTGAACCACTGCATCAGAATGAATCTATTTATATGTATAGAAAGTTCAACTGGTCTACTGAAGAAACAACAGAAAGTCATAAGTCTGTAAAGAAGGTTCAATTTCAAAGACTCTTTGGCCAAAAATAAGTTCAAAGGGTCATCCTTGAAGAACTAATAAAACATCAGAAGGAATCTATTTATATGTATAGAAAGTTCAAGTTCATGGAATCTAGGGTCAGAATTATTTTGATTTTTTTGTCAAAAAATCTCATCCTCAATCTACTGATGAAACAACAGGTAGTCATAAAGTTTTTATAGAATGTTCAAGTTCAAAGACTATTTTGTCACAAATAAGTTCGAATGGTCATCATCCTTGAACCACTGCATCAAAAGAAATCTTAGATATGCTTAGAAAGTTCAAGTTAATGGGATCCAGAGTCAGAATCTTTTTTTTTTTTTTTTTTGTCAAAAAATGTCTTCCTTGACCTCCTGATGAAACAACAGGGAGTCATATAGTCTGTATAGAATGTTCAAGTTCCAAGATTATTTGGCCACAAAAAGTTCAAGTTCATGGGATCCAGGGTCAGAATCTTTTTTGTTTTTTGTTTTTGTCAAAAAATGTCTTCCTTGACCTACTGATGAAACAACAGGGAGTCATAAAGTCTGTATAAAATGTTCAAGTTCCAAGATTATTTGGTCACAAATAAGGTCAAATGGTCATCATCCTTGAACCACTGCTTAAAAAGAAATCTTAGATATGCTTAGAAAGTTCAAGTTAATGGGATCCAGGGTCAGAATCTTTTTTTTTTCTTTTTTTTTTGTCAAAAAATCTCATGCTTGATCTACTGAAGAAAAAAAAGAAAGACATAAGTCTGTAAAAAGGGTTCAAGTTCAAAGACAATTTGGCCACAAATAAGTTCAAAGGGTCATCCTTGAAGAACTAATAAAACATCAGGAGGAATCTATTTATATGGATAGAAAGTTCAAGTTCATGGAATCTATGGTCAGAATTGTTTTTTTTGTTTTTTTTCAAAAAATGTCTTCCTTGACCTCCTAATGAAACAACAGGGAGTCATAAAGTCTGTATAAAATGTTCAAGTTCCAAGATTATTTGGCCACAAAAAGTTCATGGGATTCAGGATCAGAATTTTTTTTTTTTGTCAAAAAAATCTCATCCTTGGTCTACTGAAAAAACATCAGAAAGAAATAAGTCTGTATAGAATGTTCAAGTTCAAAGACTCTTTGGCCACAGATAAGTTCAAAAGTTCATTATCCTTGAAACACTGCATCAGAAGGAATCTATTTACATGTATAGAAAGTTCAGGTTCATGGAATCTAGGGTCAGAATCTTTTTATTTTTGGTCAAAAAATTTCTTCCTTGACCTACTGATAAAAAAAACTGTTATTCATAAAGTCTGTATAGAATGTTCAAGTTAAAAGATTATTTGGCCACAAATAAGTTCAAACGGTCATCATTCTTCAACCACTGCATCAGAAGGTATCTATTTTTATGCATAGAAAGTTTAAGTTCATGGGATCCAGGGTAAGAATCTTTTTTTTTTTTTTTTTTTTTGTCAAAAAATCTCATCCTTGATCTACTGAAGAAACAACAGAAAGAAATAAGTCTGTATAGAATGTTCAAGTTCAATGACTCTTTTGCCACAAATAAGTTCAAAGGGGCATCATCCTTGAACGACTGCATCAGAAGGAATCTATTTATATGTATAGAAAGTTCAAGTTCATGGGATCCAGGGTCAGAATCTTTTTTTTTTTTTTTTTTTGTCAAAAAATCTCATCCTTGGTCTACTGAAGAAACAACAGAAAGTCATAAGTCTGTAAAGAAGGTTCAAGTTCAAAGACTCTTTGGCCAAAAATAAGTTCAAAGGGTCATCCTTGAAGAACTAATAAAACATCAGGAGGAATCTATTTATATGTATAGAAAGTTCAAGTTCATGGAATCTAGGGTCAGATTTTTTTTTTTGTCCAAAAAATGTCTTACTTGACCTACTGATGAAACAACAGGGAGTCATAATGTCTGTATAAACTGTTCAAGTTCCAAGATTATTTGGTCACAAATAAGGTCAAATGGTCATCATCCTTGAACCACTGCATCAAAAGAAATCTTAGATATGCTTAGAAAGTTTAAGTTAATGGGATCCAGGGTCAGAATCTTTTTTTTTTTTGTCAAAAAATCTCATCCTTGATCTACTGAAGAAAAAAAAGAAAGACATAAGTCTGTAAAAAGGGTTCAAGTTCAAAGACTATTTGGCCACAAATAAGTTCAAAAGGTCATCCTTGGAGAACTAATAAAGCATCAGAAGGAATCTATTTATATGTATAAAAAGTTCAAGTTCATGGGATCCAGGGTCAGAATCTTTTTTTTTTTGTCAAAAAATCTCATCCCTGCTCTACTGAAGAAACAACAGAAAGTCATAAGTCTGTAAAGAAGGTTCAAGTTCAAAGACTCTTTGGCCAAAAATAAGTTCAAAGGGTCATCCTTGAAGAACTAATAAAACATCAGGAGGAATCTATTTATATGTGTAGAAAGTTCAAGTTCATGGAATCTATGGTCAGAAATTTTTTTTTTTTGTCAAAAAATGTCTTCCTTGACCTACTGATGAAACAACAGGGAGTCATAAAGTCTGCATAAAATGTTCCAAGTTCAGAGATTATTTGGCCACAAAAAGTTCAAGTTCATGGGATTCAGGATCAGAATTTTTTTTTTTTTTTTTTTGTCAAAAAAATCTCATCCTTGGTCTACTGAAAAAACAACAGAAAGAAATTAGTCTGTATAGAATGTTCAAGTTCAAAGACTCTTTGGCCACAAATAAGTTCAAAAGTTCATCATCCTTGAAACACTGCATCAGAAGGAATATATTTATATGTATAGAAAGTTCAGGTTCATGGAATCTAGGGTCAGAATCTTTTTATTTTTGGTCAAAAAATGTCTTCCTTGACCTACTGATGAAAAAAAACTGTTATTCATAAAGTCTGTATAGAATGTTCAAGTTTAAAGATTATTTGGCCATAAATAAGTTCAAACGGTCATCATCCTTCAACCACTGCATCAGAAGGTATCTATTTATATGTATAAAAAGTTCAAGTTCATGGGATCCAGGGTTAGAATCTTTTTTTTTTTTTGTCAAAAAATCTCATCCCTGCTCTACTGAAGAAACAACAGAAAGTCATAAGTCTGTAAAGAATGTTCAAGTTCAAAGACTCTTTGGCCAAAAATAAGTTCAAAGGGTCATCCTTGAAGAACTAATAAAACATCAGGAGGAATCTATTTATATGTATAGAAAGTTCAAGTTCATGGAATCTATGGTCAGAATTTTTTTTTTTTTTTGTCAAAAAATGTCTTCCTTGACCGCCTGATGAAACAACAGGGAGTCATAAAGTCTGTATAAAATGTTCAAGTTCCAAGATTATTTGGCCACAAAAAGTTCAAGTTCATGGGATTCAGGATCAGATTTTTTTTTTTTTTTTTTTTGTCAAAAAAATCTCATCCTTGGTGTACTGAAAAAACAACAGAAAGAAATTAGTCTGTATAGAATGTTCAAGTTCAAAGACTCTTTGGCCAAAAATAAGTTCAAAAGTTCATCATCCTTGAAACACTGCATCAGAAGGAATCTATTTATATGTATAGAAAGTTCAGGTTCATGGAATCTAGGGTCAGAATCTTTTTATTTTTGGTCAAAAAATGTCTTCCTTGACCTACTGATGAAAAAAACTGTTATTCATAAAGTCTGTATAGAATGTTCAAGTTAAAAGATTATTTGGCCACAAATAAGTTCAAACGGTCATCATCCTTCAACCACTGCATCAGAAGGTATCTATTTATATGTATAAAAAGTTCAAGTTCATGGGATCCAGGGTTAGAATCTTTTTTTTTTTTGGTCAAAAAATCTCATCCCTGCTCTACTGAAGAAACAACAGAAAGTCATAAGTCTGTAAAGAATGTTCAAGTTCAAAGACTCTTTGGCCAAAAATAAGTTCAAAGGGTCATCCTTGAAGAACTAATAAAACATCAGGAGGAATCTATTTATATGTATAGAAAGTTCAAGTTCATGGAATCTAGGGTCAGAATCTTTTTATTTTTGGTCAAAAAATGTCTTCCTTGACCTACTGATGAAAAAAACTGTTATTCATAAAGTCTGTATAGAATGTTCAAGTTAAAAGATTATTTGGCCACAAATAAGTTCAAACGGTCATCATCCTTCAACCACTGCATCAGAAGGTATCTATTTATATGCGTAGAAAGTTTAAGTTCATGGGATCCAGGGTAAGAATCTTTTTTTTTCTTCTTTTTTTTGTCAAAAAATCTCATCCTTGATCTACTGAAGAAACAACAGAAAGAAATAAGTCTGTATAGAATGTTCAAGTTCAATGACTCTTTTGCCACAAATAAGTTCAAAGGGGCATCATCCTTGAACGACTGCATCAGAAGGAATCTATTTATATGTATAGAAAGTTAAAGTTCATGGGATCCAGGGTCAGAATCTTTTTTTTTTTTTTTGTCAAAAAATCTAATCTTTGGTCTACTGAAGAAACAACAGGAAGTCATAAGTCTGTAAAGAAGGTTCAATTTCAAAGACTCTTCGGCCAAAAATAAGTTCAAAGGGTCATCCTTGAAGGACTAATAAAACATAAGACGGAATCTATTTATACGTATAGAAAGTTCAAGTTCATGGGTCAGAATCATTTTGATTTTTTTGTCAAAAAATATCATCCTCAATCTACTGATGAAACAACAGGTAGCCATAAAGTCTGGATAGAACGTTCAAGTTCAAAGACTATTTGATTACAAATAAGTTCAAACGGTCATCATCCTTCAACCACTGCATCAAAAGAAATCTTAGATATGCTTAGACAGTTCCAGTTAAAGGGATCCAGAGTCATAACCTTTTTTTGTCAAAAAATCTCATCCTTGATCTACTGAAGAAAAAAAAGAAAGACATAAGTCTTTAAAAAAGGTTCAAGTTCAAAGACTTTTTGACCACAAATAGACCTTCAAAAGGTCATCCTTGAAGAACTAATAAAAAATCAGAAGGAATCTATTTATAAGTATGGAAAGTTCAAGTTCATGGAATCTAGGGTCAGATTTTTTTTTTTTTTTTTTTTGTCAAAACAAATCTCATCCTTGGTCTACTGAAGAAACAACAGAAAGTCATAAATCTGTAAAGAAGGTTCAATTTCAAAGACTATTCTGCCAAAAATAAGTTCAAAAGGTCATTATCCTTGAACCACTGCATCAGAAGGAATCTATTTATATGTATAGAAAGTTCAAGTTCATGGAATCTCGGGTCAGAATCTTTTTATTTTTTGTCAAAAATGTCTTCCTTGACCTACTGATGAAACAACAGTTTTTCATAAAGTCTGTATAGAATGTTCAAGTTAAAAGATTATTTGGCCACAAATAAGTTCAAAAGGTCATCATCCTTCAATCACTGCATCAGAAGTTATCTATTCATATGCATAGAAAGTTTAAGTTCATGGGATCCAAGGTCAGAATCTTTTTCTTTTTTTTTTGTCAAAAAATCTAATCTTTGGTCTACTGAAGAAACAAAAGAAAGTCATAAGTCTATAAAAAAAGGTTCAAGTTCAAAGACTATTTGGCAACAAATAAATTCAAAAGGTCACCCTTGAAGAACTAATAAAACATCAGAAGGAATCTATTTATATGTATAGAAAGTTCAAGTTCATTGAATCTAGGGTCAGAATTATTTTGATTTTTTTTTTTGTCAAAAAATCTCATCCTCAATCTACTGATGAAACAACAGGTAGTCATAAAGTCTGGATAGAACGTTCAAGTTCAAAGACTATTTAATTACAAATAAGTTCAATCGGTCATCATCCTTGAACCACTGCATCAAAAGCTATCTTAGATATGCTTATAAAGTTCAAATTAATGGGATCCACAGTCAGAATCTTTTTTTTTTGTCAAAAAATCTCATCCTTGAGCTACTAAAGAAAAAAAAGAAAGACATAAGTCTGTAAAAAAGGTTCAAGTTCAAAGACTTTTTGACCACAAATAGACCTTCAAAAGGTCATCCTTGAAGAACTAATAAAACATCAGAAGGAATCTATTTATAAGAAAGTTCAAGTTCATGGAATCTAGGATCAGAATTGTTTTTTTTTTGTCAAAAAAAATCTCATCCTTGGTCTACTGAGGAAACAACAGAAAGAAATAAGTCTGTATAGAATGTTCAAGTTCAATGACTCTTTTGCCACAAATAAGTTCAAAAGGTCATTATCCTTGAACCACTGCATCACAAGGAATCTATTTATATGTATAGAAAGTTCAAGTTCATGGAATCTCGGGTCAGAATCTTTTTAATTTTTTGTCAAAAATGTCTTCCTTGACCTACTGATGAAACAACCGTTTTTCATAAAGTCTGTATAGAATGTTCAAGTTAAAAGATTATTTGGCCACAAATAAGTTCAAAAGGTCATAATCCTTCAACCACTGCATCAGATGTTATCTATTTATATGCATAGAAAGTTTAAGTTCATGGGATCCAAGGTCAGAATCTTTTTCTTTTTTTTTGTCAAAAATTCTAATCTTTGGTCTACTGAAGAAACAACAGAAAGTCACAAGTCTGTAAAGAAGGTTCAATTTCAAAAGACTCTTTGGCCAAAAATAAGTTCAAAGGGTCATCCTTGAAGGACTAATAAAACATTAGAAGAAATCTATTTATTTGTATAGAAAGTTCAAGTTCATGGAATCTAGGGTCGGAATTATTTTGATTTTTTTGTCAAAAAATCTCATCCTCAATCTACTGATGAAACAACAGGTAGTCGTAAAGTCTGGATAGAACGTTCAAGTTCAAAGACTATTTAATTACAAATAAGTTCAAACGGTCATCATCCTTGAACCACTGCATCAAAAGCTATCTTAGATATGCTTATAAAGTTCAAGTTAATGGGATCCAGAGTCACAATCTTTTTTTTGTCAAAAAATCTCATCCTTGAGCAACTGAAGAAAAAAAAGAAAGTCATAAGTCTGTAAAAAAGGTTCAAGTTCAAAAACTTTCTGGCCACAAATAGACCTTCAAAAGGTCATCCTTGAAGAACTAATAAAACATCAGAAGAAATCTATTTATAAGTATAGAAAGTTCAAGTTCATGGAATCTAGGGTCAGATTTTTTTTTTTTTTTTGTCAAAACAAATCTCATCCTTGGTCTACTGAAGAAACAACAGAAAGTCATAAGTCTGTAAAGAAGGTTCAATTTCAAAGACTATTCGGCCAAAAATAAGTTCAAAGGGTCATCCTTGAAGGACTAATAAAACATAAGAAGGAATCTATTTATATGTATAGATATTTCAAGTTCATGGAATCTAGGGTCAGAACTATTTTGATTTTTTTTGTCAAAAAATCTCATCCTCAATCTACTGATGAAACAACAGGGTCAGAATTGTTTTTTTGTTTTTTAAGTCAAAAAAATCTCATCCTTGGTCTACTGAAGAAACAACAGAAAGAAATAAGTCTGTATAGAATGTTCAAGTTCAATGACTCTTTTGCCACAAATAAGTTCAAACGGTCATCATCCTTGAATCACTGCATCAAAAGAAGTCTTAGATATGCTTACAAAGTTTAAGTCAATGGGATCCAGAGTCAGAATCTTTTTTTTCGTCAAAAAATCTCATCCTTGATCTACTGAAGAAACAAAAGAAAGACATAAGTCTGTAAAGAAGGTTCAATTTCAAAGACTCTTTTGCCAAAAATAAGTTCAAAGGGTCATTCTTGAAGGACTAATAAAACATCAGAAGGAATCTATTTATATGTATAGAAAGTTCAAGTTCATTGAATCTAGGGTCAGAATTATTTTGATTTTTTTTGTCAAAAAATCTCATCCTTAATTTACTGATGAAACAACAGGTAGTCATAAAGTCTGTATAGAATGTTGAAGTTCAAAGACTATTTGGTCACAAATATGTTCAAACGGTCATCATCCTTGAACCACTGCATCAAAAGAAATCTTAGATATGCTTAGAAAGTTTAAGTTGATAACAATTAGAGTCAGAATCTTTTTTTTTGTAAAAAAAAAATCTCATCCTTGGTCTACTGAAGAAACAACAGAAAGAAATAAGTCTGTAAAAAAGGTTCAAGTTCAAAGACTTTTTGACCACAAATAGACCTTCAAAAGGTCATCCTTGAAGAACTAATAAAACATCAGAAGAAATCTATTTATAAGTATAGAAAGTTCAAGTTCATGGAATCTAGGATCAGAATTATTTTGATTTTTTGTCAAAAATCTCATCCTCAATCTACTGATTAAACAACAGGTAGTCATAAAGTCTGGATAGAATGTTCAAGTTCAAAGACTATTTGGTTACAAAAAAGTTCACACGGTCACCATCCTTGAACCACTGCATCAAAAGAAATCTTAGATATGCTTACAAAGTTTAAGTTAATGGGATCCAGAGTCAGAATCTTTTTTTTTGTCAAAAAATCTCATCCTTGGTCTACTGAAGAAACAACAGAAAGAAATAAGTCTGTATAGAATGTTTAAGTTCAATGACTCTTTTGCCACAAATAAGTTCAAACGGTCATCATCCTTGAACCACTGCATCAAAAGAAATCTTAGATATGCTTAGAAAGTTCAAGTTAATGGGATCCAGAGTCAGAACCTTTTTTTTAGTCAAAAAATCTCATCCTTGATCTACTGAAGAAAAAAAGAATGACATAAGTCTGTAAAAAAGGTTCAAGTTCAAAGACTTTTTTGACCACAAACAGACCTTCAAAAGGTCATCCTTGAAGAACTAATAAAACATCAGAAGGAATCTATTTATAAGTATAGAAAGTTCAAGTTCATGGAATCTAGGGTCAGAAATGTTTTTTTTGTTGTTTTTTTTGTCACAAATGTCTTCCTTGACCTACTGATGAAACAAAAGTTTTTCATAAAGTCTGTATAGAATGTTCAAGTTAAAAGATTGTTCGGCCACAATAAGTTCAAAAGGTCATCATCCTTCAACCACTGCATCAGAAGTTATCTATTTATATGCATAGAAAGTTTAAGTTCATGGGATCCAAGGTCAGAATCTTTTTCTTTTTTTTTTGTCAAAAATTGTAATCTTTGGTCTACTGAAGAAACAACAGAAAGTCACAAGTCTGTAAAGAAGGTTCAATTTCAAAAGACTCTTTGGCCAAAAATAAGTTCAAAGGGTCATCCTTGAAGGACTAATAAAACATTAGAAGGAATCTATTTATATGTATAGAAAGTTCAAGTTCATGGAATCTATGGTCAGAATTATTTTGATTTTTTTGTCAAAAAATCTCATCCTCAATCTACTGATGAAACAACAGGTAGTCATAAAGTTTGGATAGAATGTTCAAGTTCAAAGACTATTTGATTACAAATAAGTTCAAACGGTCATCATCCTTCAACCACTGCATCAAAAGAAATCTTAGAAAGTTCAAGTTAATGGGATCCAGAGTCAGAACCTTTTTTTTTTGTCAAAAAATCTCATCCTTGATCTACTGAAAAAAAAAGAAAGACATAAGTCTGTAAAAAAGGTTCAAGTTCAAAGACTTTTTGACCACAAATAGACCTTCAAAAGGTCAACCTTGAAGAACTAATAAAACATCAGAAGGAATCTATTTATAAGTATGGAAAGTTCAAGTTCATGGAATCTAGGGTCAGATTTTTTTTTTTTTTTTGTCAAAACAAATCTCATCCTTGGTCTACTGAAGAAACAACAGAAAGAAATAAGTCTGTATAGAATGTTCAAGTTCAATGACTCTTTTGCCACAAATAAGTTCAAAAGGTCATTATCCTTGAACCACTGCATCAGAAGGAATCTATTTATATGTATAGAAAGTTCAAGTTAGGGCCAAAACTGTTCAATGTCTATATAAATGATATGTTTAATACATCTGAAGTACTGAAATTCATACTATTTGCAGACGACACAAATATATTTTACAGTAGTGATGATTATAATGAGCTCGTAAATACGGTAAATAGGGAATTACAAATATTAAAAAAGTGGATGGACACAAATAAATTATCCTTGAATATAAATAAAACTAAGGTAATGATGTTCGGTAATTGCAACAAAATGTCTGAACAGAGAATAAGTATTGATGGTATTCAAATTGAAATTGTGAGTGAGATTAAATTTTTGGGAGTAATAATTGACAGTAAATTGTCATGGAAACCCCATGTCAGATACATAAAAACAAAAATCTCAAAAAGCCTCTCAATCATAAATAAAGCAAAACTATACCTTGATGAAAATGCACTACGTATTTTATACTGCACCCTGGTACTACCCTACCTTACTTTTTGTGTTGAAGTGTGGGGGAATACCTACCAGAATACAATAAATCCTCTAATTATATTGCAGAAAAGAGCTATGAGGATCATTCACAAGGTTGGTTTTCTAGAACATACTCATAATCTGTTTATGCAGTCAAAGTTGCTAAAATTTGATGATCTTGTAAAATATAATACATCAATACTCTTATATAAAGCATTTAACAAATTATTACCCCCTAATTTAAAAAGTTTTTTTAAAACTCCAGTGCGAGCTCATAACTTAAGAGGTTTTGGAAATTTTTCATTACCGAGAGCCCAAACCACTCGTAAATATTATTGTGTGTCTGTATGTGGAGTGAAACTCTGGAACAAACTGGACTTGCGACAAAAGCAATGCCGAACTATTCATCAATTTAAATTGTTATATAAACATTGGATCTGGTTAAAATATAGAGATGAGAGTCCTTAATGTAATTGCTGTTGTATCCTGTCTCATAGTGTGAACATGTGCTCAGTGTTTCCTTACCATCGTTGGTATATAGCCATTACCATCGTTGGTATATTGTCCAATAAAATTGTGGCATTGTTTATTTCTATTACATTATAGTTAAAGTGATGTTGTACTCTGTCTCATAGTGTAACATGTGCTCAGTGTTTTCTTACCATCGTTGGTATATTGTGCTTTACCATCGTTGGTATATTGTCCATTACTATTGTTGCTATTGCTTATTCCAATTACATTGTTAGTATAAACTGCTGTTATAAAAATTAGTTGTTGCACATGTGTGAACATGTGCTCAGTGTTTCCTTACCATCGTTGGTATATAGCCATTACCATCGTTGGTATATTGTCCATTAAAATTGTGGCATTTTTTATTTCTATTACATTATAGTTAAAGTGATGTTGTACTCTGTCTCATAGTGTAACATGTGCTCAGTGTTTTCTTACCATCGTTGGTATATTGTGCTTTACCATCGTTGGTATATTGTCCATTACTATTGTTGCTATTGCTTATTCCAATTACATTGTTAGTATAAACTGCTGTTATAAAAATTAGTTGTTACTTGTGGTAACGCCACCATGATATAACATTTGTAAGTAATCTGTGAGAAATATAACAATGAAGAATTCATTATTAATCACTAAATGTGTAACTGGGGTGGGATTAAATAAGTAGTCTTCTTCCCACTCCCTTTCAGGCAGAATTCGATCGTCATATTTGAATACTTTATATTCTGTTTTGTTTTGCTTTATTTTCCTTGCACGATATGACTTAAATTATAATTTGTCTACCTTGTACTTTTTGTGCCATTGCCTGGAATAAATGAAAAATGAAAATAAAATGAATGAAGTTCATGGAATCTCGAGTCAGAATCTTTTTATTTTTTTGTCAAAAATGTCTTCCTTGACCTACTGATGAAACAACAGTTTTTCATAAAGTCTGTATAGAATGTTCAAGTTAAAAGATTATTTGGCCACAAATAAGTTCAAAAGGTCATAATCCTTCAACCACTGCATCAGAAGTTATCTATTTATATGCATAGAAAGTTTAAGTTCATGGGATCCAAGGTCAGAATCTTTTTCTTTTTTTTTGTCAAAAATTCTAATCTTTGGTCTACTGAAGAAACAACAGAAAGTCACAAGTCTGTAAAGAAGGTTCAATATCAAAAGACTCTTTGGCCAAAAATAAGTTCAAAGGGTCATCCTTGAAGGACTAATAAAACATTAGAAGGAATCTATTTATATGTATAGAAAGTTCAAGTTCATGGAATCTAGGGTCAGAATTATTTTGATTTTTTTGTCAAAAAATCTCATCCTCAATCTACTGATGAAACAACAGGTAGTCATAAAGTTTGGATAGTATGTTCAAGTTCAAAGACTATTTGATTACAAATAAGTTCAAATGGTCATCATCCTTCAACCACTGCATCAAAAGAAATCTTAGATATGCTTAGACAGTTCCAGTTAAAGGGATCCAGAGTCAGAACCTTTTTTTTGTCAAAAAATCTCATCCTTGATCTACTGAAGAAAAAAAAGAAAGGCATAAGTCTGTAAAAAAGGTTCAAGTTCAAAGACTTTTTGACCACAAATAGACCTTCAAAAGGTCATCCTTGAAGAACTAATAAAACATCAGAAGGAATCTATTTATAAGTATGGAATGTTCAAGTTCATGGAATCTAGGGTCAGATTTTTTTTTTTTTTTTTGTCAAAACAAATCTCATCCTTGGTCTACTGAAGAAACAACAGAAAGTCATAAGTCTGTAAAGAAGGTTCAATTTCAAAGACTATTCGGCCAAAAATAAGTTCAAAAGGTCATTATCCTTGAATCACTGCATCAGAAGGAATCTATTTATATGTATAGAAAGTTCAAGTTCATGGAATCTCGGGTCAGAATCTTTTTATTTTTTGTCAAAAATGTCTTCCTTGACCTACTGATGAAACAACAGTTTTTCATAAAGTCTGTATAGAATGTTCAAGTTAAAAGATTATTTGGCCACAAATAAGTTCAAAAGGTCATCATCCTTCAATCACTGCATCAGAAGTTATCTATTTATATGCATAGAAAGTTTAAGTTCATGGGATCCAAGGTCAGAATCTTTTTCTTTTTTTTTTGTCAAAAAATCTAATCTTTGGTCTACTGAAGAAACAACAGAAAGTCATAAGTCTATAAAAAAGGTTCAAGTTCAAAGACTATTTGGCAACAAATAAATTCAAAAGGTCACCCTTGAAGAACTAATAAAACATCAGAAGGAATCTATTTATATGTATAGAAAGTTCAAGTTCATTGAATCCAGGGTCAGAATTATTTTGATTTTTTTTGTCAAAAAATCTCATCCTTAGTTTACTGATGAAACAACAGGTAGTCATAAAGTCTGTATAGAATGTTGAAGTTCAAAGACTATTTGGTCACAAATAAGTTCAAACGGGCATCATCCTTGAACCACTGCATCAAAAGAAATCTTAGATATGCTTAGAAAGTTTAAGTTAATAACATTTAGAGTCAGAATCTTTTTTTTTTTTGTCCAAAAATCTAATCTTTGGTCTACTGAAGAAACAACAGGAAGTCATAAGTCTGTAAAGAAGGTTCAATTTCAAAGACTCTTCGGCCAAAAATAAGTTCAAAGGGTCATCCTTGAAGGACTAATAAAACATAAGACGGAATCTATTTATACGTATAGAAAGTTCAAGTTCATGGGTCAGAATTATTTTGATTTTTATGTCAAAAAATATCATCCTCAATCTACTGATGAAACAACAGGTAGTCATAAAGTCTGGATAGAACGTTCAAGTTCAAAGACTATTTAATTACAAATAAGTTAAATCGGTCATCAGCCTTGAACCACTGCATCAAAAGCTATCTTAGATATGCTTAGAAAGTTCAAGTTAATGAGATCCAGAGTCAGAATCTTTTTTGTCAAAAAATCTCATCCTTGATCTACTGAAGAAAAAAAAGAAAGACATAAGTCTTTAAAAAAGGTTCAAGTTCAAAGACTTTTTGACCACAAATAGACCTTCAAAAGGTCATCCTTGAAGAACTAATAAAACATCAGAAGCAATCTATTTATAAGTATGGAAAGTTCAAGTTCATGGAATCTAGGGTCAGAATTTTTTTTTTTTTTTTTGTCAAAACAAATCTCATCCTTGGTCTACTGAAGAAACAACAGAAAGTCATAAGTCTGTAAAGAAGGTTCAGTTTCAAAGACTATTCGGCCAAACATAAGTTCAAAGGGTCATCCTTGAAGGACTAATAAAACATAAGAAGGAATCTATTTATATGTATAGATATTTCAAGTTCATGGAATCTAGGGTCAGAATTATTTTGATTTTTTTTTTGTCAAAAAATCTCATCCTCAATCTACTGATGAAACAACAGGTAGTCATAAAGTCTGGATAGAACGTTCAAGTTCAAAGACTATTTAATTACAAATAAGTTCAATCGGTCATCATCCTTGAACCACTGCATCAAAAGCTATCTTAGATATGCTTATAAAGTTAATGGGATCCAGAGTCACAATCTTTTTTTTGTCAAAAAATCTCATCCTTGAGCAACTGAAGAAAAAAAAGAAAGTCATAAGTCTGTAAAAAAGGTTCAAGTTCAAAAACTTTTTGGCCACATATAGACCTTCAAAAGGTCATCCTTGAAGAACTAATAATACATCAGAAGAAATCTATTTATAAGTATAGAAAGTTCAAGTTCATGGAATCTAGGGTCAGAATTGTTTTTTTGTTTTTTTGTCAAAAAAATCTCATCCTTGGTCTAATGAAAAAACAACAGAAAGAAATAAGTCTGTATAGAATGTTCAAGTTCAATGACTCTTTTGCCACAAATAAGTTCAAAAGGTCATCATCCTTGAACCACTGCATCAAAAGAAATCTTAGATATTACAAAGTTTAAGTTAATGGGATCCAGAGTCAGAATCTTTTTTTGTCAAAAAATCTCATCCTTGATCTACTGAAGAAACAAAAGAAAGACATAAGTCTATAAAAAAGGTTCAAGTTCAAAGACTATTTGGCAACAAATAAATTCAAAAGGCCATCCTTGAAGAACTAATAAAACATCAGAAGAAATCTATTTATAAGTATAGAAAGTTCAAGTTCATGGAATCTAGGGTCAGAATTGTTTTTTTGTTTTTTTGTCAAAAAAATCTCATCCTTTGTCTACTGAAGCAACCCGATCACACATAAATGCGTATAAATAGTACGAGTGTGCAATGTCGTGGAATGTATACGCCAAAAAATGCGTCTCATATGCACGCGAAAAACCGCGTGCCATAGACACGCCAAAATGAGTTTTGGCGTATACATTCCACGACATTGCACACTCGTACTATTTATACGCATTTTTGTGAGAATACCCTGACTGAAGAAACAACAGAAAGAAATAAGTCTGTATAGAATGTTCAAGTTCAATGACTCTTTTGCCACAAATAAGTTCAAACGGTCATCATCCTTGAACCACTGCATCAAAAGAAATCTTAGATATGCTTACAAAGTTTAAGTTAATGGGATCCAGAGTCAGAATCTTTTTTTTGTCAAAAAATCTCATCCTTGGTCTACTGAAGAAACAACAGAAAGAAATAAGTCTGTACAGAATGTTCAAGTTCAATGACTCTTTTGCCACAAATAAGTTCAAACGGTCATCATCCTTGAACCACTGCATCAAAAGAAGTCTTAGATATGCTTACAAAGTTCAAGTTAATGGGATCCAGATTCAGAATCTTTTTTTTTGTCAAAAAATCTCATCCTTGATCTACTGAAGAAACAACAGAAAGACATAAGTCTGTAAAAAAGGTTCAAGTTCAAAGACTATTTGGCAACAAATAAGTTCAAAAGGTCATCCTTGAAGAACTAATAAAGCATCAGAAGGAATCTATTTATATGTATAGCAAGTTCAAGTTCATGGAATCTAGGGTCAGAATTATTTTGATTTTTTTTGTCAAAAAAATCTCATCCTTGGTCTACTGAAGAAACATCAGAAAGAAATAAGTTTGTATAGAATGTTCAAGTTCAATGACTCTTTTGCCACAAACAAGTTCAAAAGGTCATCCTTGAAGAAGTAATAAAGCATCACAAGGATTCTATTTATATGTAAATATTACGAGTCATTGTTATGCGAGATCCAATATATATTTCATATGTAGTCTATTTTATGCATAGAAAATTCAAGTTCATAGAATCTAAGGTCAGAATATTTTATTTTTCACAAAAAGTCATCCTTGAACTACTTATGAAACATTAGGAGTCTATTGGCATGCATAGAAAGTTCAAGTTCAAATTGACCCCTTCTTAGGGTCAGAAAAAATAGTTTAAAAAGTCATGTTTGAACTTCTGAGGAAACACCATATTATGTATAGACAGTTGAATCTATTTATAGGAAGTTAAAGTTTATAGTCTCTTTTGGCAAAAAATAAGTTCAAAAGTTCATTCATTCAAAAAGTCATGTTAGATCTTTCGAGGAAACACCATAAAGTAATATGTTTGTACATTTTAAGTTTGAAGACTGCTTGGCCAAAAATGTATTACAATTTTTACACTTGAACTACTGACGAATCTGTTCCTATGTAGAGAAAGTTCAAGTTCATAGACTCTTCGGCAAAAAAATAAGTTCAAAAGATTATCCTTGAAATACAGTATCTATTAGAAAGTTCTAAAGTTCAAGTTCAAAGCTCTGGTAAAAAAAAACAAGTTCAAAAGTTTTTCCTTGATTTACTCATGAAACAATAAGAATGAATATATTAGTATGAAGAGAAAGTTCAAGTTCATAGAATCCAGGGACAGAATTTTTCTTCAGAAAGTCACATTTGGACTTTTGATGAAACATCAGAAAGTCATACGTTACTGATGAAACATCCAAAGTCTGTATAAAAATTTAAAGACTCTTTGGCTAGTAATGTTCAAAATTTCGTTCTTGAACTGGGATGAAACATTGAAGTCTGTGAGTCTCAGCTTTAACATTCTAAAAATTCATACATTCAGATATTACAGTAGCCACAAAAAGGTTCCATATTTAACTACTGAACATATTTCTGGCCATTTAATATCAGAAGGATTCTAAACATTATATTGTAAAAACAAACAACAAAACCTTCTGTGGATTTGTATTTGGTCAGAAATGGAAGAGATTAGTGCTTTTGCATCGCATTGCATTAAAAACTCGCTGTGCATCGACGAGACAGTACCTTTGCATTGCATAGGAAACGTAGTGCATTTAGGAATTAGCGCTTTTCAATTGCATATAATATTTCTTTGTGCAACGAAGAGATTAGTGCCTTTACATTGCATTACATTGCATACGAAAAAACTCGTTCATAGAAGACATTTGCATGCATTTGCATACAAAAACCTTTTGTGCATTGAAGAAATTAGTGTTTTTGCATTGCATTGCATAAAAAACTCGCTTTGCACCGAAGAGACAGTGCCTTTGTATTGCATAGATCTCGTGCAATCTTTTGCATTGAATTTTTGTGCATTTAAGAATGTAGTGGTTTCTAATGCATTGCATATTTAAATCGCTGTGCACTGAGAGTAAGTGTTTTTGCATTGCATTGAATACTGAAAAACTTGTGCAATAAGATTAGTTATTCTGCATTGCATTGCATAAAAAACTCGCTTTGCAATGAAGAGAAAGTGCCATTGCATAGATCTCTTGCAATGAAGATATGAGTGTTTTTGCTTTGCATATAAGAATTCGCGGTGCAATAAAGAGATAAGTGTTTTTGCATTGAATTACATTGCATACAAAAAAAACTCGTGCATAGAAGACTTTTGCATGCATTGCATACAAAAACCTTTTTGTGCATTCAATAAATTAGTGGTTTCTAATGCATTGCATATTTAAATTGCTGTGCACTGAGAGTAAGTGTTTTTGCATTGCATTGAATAACGGAAAAACGTGTGCAATAATATTAGTTATTCTTCATTGCATGTACTTCCAAAAAATCTTCTGCAATGAGGAGATTATTGCTTTTGCATTGTATTGCATAAAAAACTAGCTTTGCACCAAAGACACAGTGCTAGCATTCTATAATTTCGTGCAATGAAGATATTAGCGCTTTTGCTTTGCATATAAGAATTCGCGGTGCAATAAAGAGATAAGTGCTTTTGCATTGCATTGCATTGCATACAAAAAAACTCGTGCATAGAAGACTTTTGCATACATTGCATACAAAAACCTTTTGTGCATTCAAGAAATTAGTGATTTCTAATGCATTGCATATTTAAATTGCTGTGCACTGAGAGTAAGTGTTTTTGCATTGCATTGAATACGGGAAAACGTGTGCAATAAGTTTAGCTATTCTGCATTGCATTTACTTCCAAAAAATCTTGTGCAATGAGGAGATTATTGCTTTTGCATTGCATTGCATAAAAAACTCGCTTTGCACCGGAGACAGTGCCTTTGCATGTAAGAATTCGCGGTGCAATAAAGAGATAAGTGCTTTTGCATTGCATTGCATTGCATACGAAAAAACTCGTGCATAGAAGACTTTTACATGCACTGAATACAAAAACCTTTTGTGCATTTAAGAAATAAGTAGTTCCCTTTCAGTCGGTCACGTTCGACGTACGTCAGAACTGAACCGACGAATGGGATCTTACTTTAGAGACCAATCCTACTTCGAGCATCTAACAACGAGCCAATGAAATTTGGCATGCGATCACGCATTCCACGCTCCGCCCCGCAGCGCGGGTATAAATAGGAAGTGGAATGGTAGATCAGCGCTTTCTACTTCGGAGCCGAGCAGTGCTTACTGTTTCCTACGAAGAGTGTCTGACTACGAGTCAAAGAGTGTTGAGTGAGAGAGTCTGCCAGTGCGGGTGATACGGCGCGTCAGTGAGAGACCGTCTGATCAGTGATCAAGCGATCTAAAGGAGCTTGTTGGTTCGCTGAGCGTTCCCATACAAACTGTTGGTTCGCTGAGCGTTTCCCATACAAACTGTTGGTTCGCTGGGCGTTACACACACACAAATACACATCACTGAGAGCTCACACAGGCTTGCAGAACGAACTGTGTGGAGCCGCGGTCATCTCCCTGAGTGCTTCAGCACACTAAAAGAGCAGCTTTCCATTCACAAAAGAGCAACACGGTTTGACCCTGCGTCTTTTTCAAGATGTCATTCAAACCGTGTATTCCTGGTATGCAACTGTTTCCTGTCCTCTTTGACGGCCACGAGCGCATGTGAGATTGCGATCGTGGGTGATTCATGTTCTGGTAAAAGAACATGGTCACGTCGGCGCGTTGTTCGTCTCCCCCTTCTCATAAAGGGCTCGAGTGTTCAGCGCGCCGTGTGCCGTCGAGCGGCCGGCTGACAGCGGTGGTTGTCACGACAACCGGCGCGCGTCAGTCGGCGCTCTAGATGCGCGGTCGAGACTATGAAACCTCAGATGGGGTCGAGTCCCTTCGCCTATCCCCCGATCTAGTTCATTTCTAGTGTTACTGGAAAAGGGCTACTTTGGCTGATAAGCGCTGGTGGCCTGAGGATTACAGTGGGGATTCCCCGCCGGGTAAATCCCCTCGGGCCCCCACTCCTCTATCGCATCAAAAGCATGCTGAGACTCTGTTCGTGGGTGGTACGGATTCTCTCATGAGAACACGACCACGTCAGGGCATTGTTCGCCTTGCCTTCTTCATAGAGGCTTGAGCGCTCAGTGCGCTGTGTGCCGTTCTGACGGCCACGTTCACTGTCTCGCATGCCTGCTGGTAGTTGAAGGTGGAATCGCTGATCCTAAAGAGAAAAGGGCTTAGCGTTTCATTTTTGGCTCTGGCAGAGGACAGATGTCAGTTGCTGCATCGGAGAGAGGGAAATATGGAGGGTCAAAAGGGCCAAAAATGAGACAAAAAAAAAAAAAAAAAGTATCATTGTTTTCCCTCTCTCACTGCCCTCTGTCCTGCACGCACGAGGGTAGTCCCAGCCCAGGGGTTGTGCAGGAACTGCGTGCGGTGTTGGACCTCGCCCTATGGGCAACGAAAATCACTGCACGCTCCCTGGGTCAGGCGATGTCCACACTAGTGGTCCAGGAATAGGGGGCTAACCTGGCAGATATGCGCAAGAAAAGCCTGTCTGTCGGGCTGGCCTCCTCGGCGGCACCATCGAGAACTTTGCCCAGCAGTTCTTGGTGGCCCAAGAGCAGACGGAGGCGTTGCACCAGGGTGCCGACGACCAGCTGCTCGGTTGTCGGTCGCAGCGCCTCTGCCGGCTCGTCGCCGAGGGCATCCCCTCCTGCGTCCGCCTCCACCCTGCTAGAGCCGAGCAGCAGCCTCCACTGGAGGAGCAGGGTGCCGGACGCGAGGGACGCCCAACCGGTCCAGGGCCCGCTAACCGGCAGGCAAGCGCAAGGGGACGCGGCCCTGAGACGGGCCGGCTAGGGAGAACAGGAGCTGCTCGGGGGAGACGATGTTCGCATCCCTCCCCCACCCCCCCGGAGGAGGACCGGGGGGCCCTGACTGGTTTCGGTTCTGCCACTGGCTCTCCGGAGTCCAGCGGTACCCACATTTTAAGAGCAGTTTCCTCTCTCTCTGGGCCCCAAGAGGGTCAGGTTGGCAGTGTGCGACGCCCACGGGCCTTGATCACTCTTTCCTACCCTCCGTCGCCAGGGGGCAGTTGTGTGGGCCTCGAGGACGCCCCCCTTCTCACCCACACACTTCCTCTCTCGTGAGCACTCAGTCAACACTCCGGGCCGCCCACGGGCCTCCCGGGTCGGGGCTGAGTGCTTCACTTCCCTTGCCTCCGGGCAGTGGGCAGCAGAGTGGGCTCCGAGGACGCCTCCGGGCCTTCTCACCCACTCTCTGTCCAAACCAGAGTGCTCAGCCAACACTTCGGGCCGCCTCCGGGCCTCCCGAGTCGGGCCAGAGTACTCCGCTTCGCTGCCCCACCCCCGGGCATGTCTGTGGTGCGGTTGGTCCGCTTGCACGGTCTCTGGGGGCCTGGCTAGGTCTCCCCGGGCCGTCTCGCTGGCTCATCCGTACCATCAGACTCGGCTACGCGATTCAGTTCGCGCGCCGGCCGCCCAAGTACAGGGGCATCCTCTTCACCTCCGTGCGAAGCAGCGATGCTCAGGTCTTGAGGTCAGAGATCGAGGTCCTACTGGCGAAGGACGCGATCGAGCCGGTTCCTCCAGCCGATATGAAGACGGGGTTCTATAGCCCCTACTTCATTGTGCCCAAGAAGGGGGTGGGTTACGACCAATCCTGGACCTGCGAGTTCTGAATCGGGCCCTGCACAAGCTCCCGTTCAGGATGTTGACGCAGAAAACGCATTTCCAATGCATCCGTCCCCAGGATTGGTTTGCAGCGATCGACCTGAAGGATGCGTACTTCCGTGTGTCTTTCTCCCTCAACACAGACCGTTCCTACGTTTGGCGTTCGAGGGGAAAGCATATCAGTACAAGGTCCTGCCCTTCGGGCTGTCCCTGTCGCCCCGCGTCTTTACGAAGGTCGCGGAGGCAGCCATTGTTCCGCTCAGAGAACGCGGCGTTCGGATTCTCAACTACCTCGACGGTTGGCTGATCCTAGCCCAGTCGAAGGACCAGTTGTGCGAACACAGGGACTTGGTGCTCAGTCACCTCAGCCAGTTGGGCCTTCGGGTCAACCGAGAGAAGAGCAAACTCTGTCCTACACAGAGGATCTCTTATCTCGGTATGGAGCTGGACTCGGTCAACCGGACGGCGCGCCTCACCGAGGAGCGAGTCCAGTCGGTGTTGAACTGCTTGAATATGTTCAAGAGCAGGACAGCGGTCCCACTGAAATTCTTTCAGAGGCTCCTGGGGCATATGGCATCTGCAGCCGCGGTCACGCCGCTCGGATTGCTTCATATGAGACCGCTTCAACGCTGGCTCAATGGCCGAGTCCCGAGGTGGGCGTGGCAGAGCGGTCAGTACCGGGTCCCAGTGACTCCTTACTGCCGCCAAACCTTCAGCCCGTGGTCCAGCACTTCGTTTCTCCGGGCCGGGGTGCCCCTAGAACAAGTGTCCAGGCATGCTGTGCTATTCACGGATGCCTCCACCACAGGCTGGGGGGCCACGTACAACGGGCATGCAGTTGCTGGTCTGTGGACGGGGCCGCAATTGCATTGGCATATCAATTGCCTCGAGTTACTGGCAGTACATCTGGCACTCCGCCGCCTCAAGGGGCCGCTGCGTGGCAAGCATGTACTGGTCCGTACGGACAGCACCACGGCCGTTGCGTACATCAACCGTCAGGGTGGTCTACGCTCCCGTTGTTTGCTCCAACTCGCCCGCCACCTCCTCCTGTGGAGTCAGAAGCAGCTGAGGTCGCTTCGGGCCATTCATGTCCCTGGTGTGCTGAACCAGACAGCCGACGAGCTCTCTCGTCAGCCGACACCTCCGGGAGAGTGGCGACTCCACCCCCAGGCGGTCCAGCTGATATGGGACCAGTTCGGAGCCGCACAGGTCGACCTGTTTGCCTCTCCGGACTCGACCCATTGCCAGTGGTACTATTCCCTGACCGGGGGTACCCTCGGCACAGATGCACTGGCGCACAGCTGGCCCCGGGACCTACGCAAGTATGCGTTTCCCCCAGTGAGCCTTCTTGCACAGACTCTGTGCAAGGTCAGGGAGGACGAGGAGCAGGTCTTGTTAGTTGCGCCGTATTGGCCCAACCGGACCTGGTTCCCAGAACTCACACTCCTCGCGACAGCCCCTCCTTGGCCGATTCCCCTGAGGAAGGACCTTCTTTCTCAGGGACGGGGCACACTATGGCACCCGCGTCCAGACCTCTGGAATCTTCATGTCTGGTCCCTGGACGGGACGCGGAGGTTCTAGATGGACTACCACAAGCTGTCGTAGACACCATCGCTTCAGCTAGAGCCCCCTCTACGAGGCGCCTCTATGCGCTGAAGTGGAACCTGTTCGTTGAGTGGTGCGCTTCCCGCCGGGAAGACCCCCGAAGGTGTTCGATCAGTGTCGTGCTTTCCTTCCTGCAAGATGGGTTGGAGAGAAGGCTGTCTCCCTCCACCCTCAAGGTATATGCTGCAGCAATAGCAGCGTACCATGATGTAGTAGAAGGTAAGTCCGTGGGGAAGCACGACCTAATCGTCAGGTTCCTCAGAGGTGCGAGGAGACTAAATCCTCCTCGTCCATCCTCGATACCCTCTTGGGACTTAGCTCTAGTGCTCCGAGCACTTCAGAGCCCTCCCTTCGAGCCTTTGGCGTCTTGTGAGCTGAAAATCTTGTCAATGAAGACAGTGCTCCTGACGGCATTGGCCTCGATCAAGAGGGTAGGGGACCTGCATGCACTTTCGGTCAACGAATCGTGCCTAGAGTTCGGGCCAGGTAACTCTCACGTTGTCCTGAGACCCCGGCCCGGATATGTGCCCAAGGTTCCTACCACTCCCTTCCGGGATCAGGTGGTGAACCTGCAAGCGCTGCCTTCGGAGGAGGCAGACCCAGCCCTGGCTTTGCTGTGTCCGGTCCGCGCTCTTCGCGCTTACGTTGACCGGACCCAAAGCCTTCGGACCTCAGAGCAACTCTTCGTCTGTTACGGAGGCCAGCAGAAGGGAAAGGCTGTCTCCAAGCAGAGGTTAGCCCACTGGATAGTGGATGCTATAGTCTTGGCCTACCAGTCCCAAGACGTGCCTTGCCCGTTCGGTGTAAGAGCTCACTCCACTCGGAGTGTTGCTTCTTCCTGGGCGCTGGCTCAAGGCGCCTCGCTGACAGACATATGTAGAGCTGCGGGCTGGGCGACACCTAACACGTTTGCTAGATTCTATAGCTTACGTGTAGAGCCGGTATCTTCCCGCATCCTCGCCCCCAGTGGCCAGGAGCGCTAAGTGCCCGTTCTAAGTGTTGGCTTGCGAAACGCCACTCCCGCCCTCTGGGCCGGATACGTGCGTCTATTGTCTCCAGTTGTGTTCCCCGGGAAACCGGCTAACCCTGTCGAGCTCCTCCGTCACCCCTCCGGTGTCAGACGTTGCGGACCGTCTGACGCCAGGCCTGCACCCGTATGCTTGTGAAACGTGGCTGTAGGCTGGGTTCCATATGTAGCGGTTCCCTCACGGCAACCCCATATGTGTATTCTTCCACGGTATCAGCTACCCTTCGGGCTAGCCCCGTGTCTTTCCCTCGACAGAGCCCGCTCTGTCGTCTCTGGGCGTGTTCTTTCCCCCCTTCAATCAGGCTGGAACCACCCCAGAGACTGCCATATGTTGCACTACCCTGCCAGGTTAGTCCTTATGTGTATTCTGCCACCTCTCCTTCCCTGAAGGACGTGGCCCCGCAGCGTACCCTCTCTCTCAAATACGAGGTAGGCACGCTTCCCAGCGTTATCCAATAGTCATTCTGAGTGGGTCTTGCAGAAACAGCAGTGACTGTACTCCCTGCTTGGAGCCCTGACTTCCATACCATACTAGACGAAGAAAAGCAGTGCGCTCAAGCAGGACGCTGGAAGGGCCAGCATCCTGGCGTTTTTCCAGGGATCCCATTCGTCGGTTCAGTTCTGACGTACGTCGAACGTGACCGACTGAAAGGGAACGTCTCGGTTACGTATGTAACCCTCGTTCCCTGAAGGAGGGAACGGAGACGTACGTCCCGTCGCCAGATGCTGTGCTTCCGCTGGGAGTCCGGTCACCTTTCGGCTCCTCAGCAGAAAAAGCGCTGATCTACCATTCCACTTCCTATTTATACCCGCGCTGCGGGGCGGAGCGTGGAATGCGTGATCGCATGCCAAATTTCATTGGCTCGTTGTTAGATGCTCGAAGTAGGATTGGTCTCTAAAGTAAGATCCCATTCGTCGGTTCAGTTCTGACGTACGTCTCCGTTCCCTCCTTCAGGGAACGAGGGTTACATGCGTAACCGAGACGTTTCTAATGCATTGCATTTTTAAATCGCTTTGCAGTGAAAGTGTTTTTGCATTGCATTGAATACAGAAAAACTTGTGCAATAAGATTAGTTATTCTACACTGCATTGCATACAAAAACTTGTACAATGAGGAGATTATTGCGTTTGCATTGCATTGCATAAAAAACTTGCATTTCAGACAGTGCCTTTACATTGCATAGGTCTCGTGCAATGAAGATATTAGCAATAACAAGATTTTAGCAATAACATTGCATTGAATACGGGAAAACTTGTGCAATGAGAATAGTACTTCAGCATTTGCATTAAAAAAAAAAAATACTGAAGAAACAACAGAAAGTCATAAGTCTGTAAAGAAGCTTCAATATCAAAGACTCTTTGGCCAAAAATAAATTCAAAGGGTCGTCCTTGAAGAACTAATAAAACATCAGAATGAATGTATTTATATGTATAAAAAAGTTCAAGGTCATGAACCTCGGGTCAGAACCATTTTATTTTTTTGTCAAAAATGTCTTCCTTGACCTACTGATGAAACAACAGTTTTTCATAAAGTCTAAATAGAATGTTCAAGTTCAATGACTCTTTTGCCACAAATAAGTTCAAAAGATCATTATCATTGAACCACTGCATCAGAAGGAATCCATTTATATGTATAGAAAGTTCAAGTTCATGGAATCTCGGGGCAGAATCTTTTAATTTTTTTGTCAAAAATGTCTTCCTTGACCTACTGATGAAACAAAAGTTTTTCATAAAGTCTGTATAGATGTTCAAGTTAAAAGATTATTTGGCCACAAATAAGTTCAAAAGGTCATTATCCTTGAACCACTGCATCAGAAGGAATCTATTTATATGTATAGAAAGTTCAAGTTCATGGAATCTCCTGTCAGAATCTTTTTATTTTTTTGTCAAAAATGTCTTCCTTGACCTACTGATGAAACAACATTTTTTCATAAAATCTGTATAGATTGTTCAAGTTAAAAGATTATTTGGCCACAAATAAGTTCAAAAGGTCATCATCCTTCAACCACTGCATCAGAAGTTATCTATTTATATGCATAGAAAGTTTAAGTTCATGGGATCCAAGGTCAGAATCTTTTTCTTTCTTTTTTTGTCAAAAATTCTTATCTTTGGTCTACTGAAGAAACAAAAGAAAGTCATAAGTCTGTAAAGAAGGTTCAATTTCAAAAGACTCTTTGGCCAAACATAAGTTCAAAGGGTCATCCTTGAAGGACTAATAAAACATTAGAAGGAATCTATTTATATGTATAGAAAGTTCAAGTTCATGGAATCTAGGGTCAGAATTATTTTGATTTTTATGTCAAAAAATCTCATCCTCAATCTACTGATGAAACAACAGGTAGTCATAAAGTGTGAATAGAATGTTCAAGTTCAAAGACTATTTGATTACAAATAAGTTCAAACGGTCATCATCCTTGAACCACTGCATCAAAAGAAATCTTAGATATGCTTACAAAGTTTAATTTAATGGGATCCAGAGTAAGAATCTTTTTTTTTTGTCAAAAAATCTCATCCTTGATCTACTGAAGAAAAAAAGAAAGACATAAGTCTGTAAAAAAGGTTCAAGTTCAAAGACTTTTTGACCACAAACAGACCTTCAAAAGGTCATCCTTAAAGAACTAATAAAACATCAGAAGGAATCTATTTGTAATAATAGAAAGTTCAAGTTCATGGAATCTAGGGTCAGAAATGTTTTTTTGTTTTTTTTGTCAAAAAAATCTCATCCTTGGTCTACTGAAGAAACAACAGAAAGAAATAAGTCTGAATAGAATGTTCAAGTTCAATGACTCTTTTGCCACAAATAAGTTCAAAAGGTCATTATCCTTGAACCACTGCATCAGAAGGAATCCATTTATATGTATAGAAAGTTCAAGTTCATGGAATCTCGGGTCAGAATCTTTTAATTTTTTTGTCAAAAATGTCTTCCTTGACCTACTGATGAAACAAAAGTTTTTCATAAAGTCTGTATAGAATGTTCAAGTTAAAAGATTATTTGGCCACAAATAAGTTCAAAAGGTCATCATCCTTCAACCACTGCATCAGAAGTTATCTATTTATATGCATAGAAAGTTTAAGTTCATGGGATCCAAGGTCAGAATCTTTTTTTTTTGTCAATAAATCTAATCTTTGGTCTACTGAAGAAACAACAGAAAGAAATAAGTCTGTATAGAATGTTCAAGTTCAATGACTCTTTTGCCACAAATAAGTTCAAAAGGTCATAATCCTTCAACCACTGCATCAGAAGTTATCTATTTATATGCATAGAAAGTTTAAGTTCATGGGATCCAAGGTCAGAATCTTTTTCTTTTTTTTTGTCAAAAATTCTAATCTTTGGTCTACTGAAGAAACAACAGAAAGTCACAAGTCTGTGAAGAAGGTTCAATTTCAAAAGACTCTTTGGCCAAAAATAAGTTCAAAGGGTCATCCTTGAAGGACTAATAAAACATTAGAAGAAATCTATTTATATGTATAGAAAGTTCAAGTTCATGGAATCTAGGGTCAGAATTATTTTGATTTTTTTTTTTGTCAAAAAATCTCATCCTCAATCTACTGATGAAACAACAGGTAGTCATAAAGTTTGGATAGAATGTTCAAGTTCAAAGACTATTTGATTACAAATAAGTTCAAACGGTCATCATCCTTCAACCACTGCATCAAAAGAAATCTTAGATATGCTTATAAAGTTCAAGTTAATGGGATCCAGAGTCAGAACCTTTTTTTGTCAAAAAACTCATCCTTGATCTAATGAAGAAAAAAAAGAAAGACATAAGTCTGTAAAAAAGATTCAAGTTCAAAGACTTTTTGACCACAAATAGACCTTCAAAAGGTCATCCTTGAAGAACTAATAAAACATCAGAAGGAATCTATTTGTAAGTATGGAAAGTTCAAGTTCATGGAGTCTAGGGTCAGATTTTTTTTTTTATTTTTTTTTTATTTTTTGTCAAAACAAATCTCATCCTTGGTCTACTGAAGAAACAACAGAAAGTCATAAGTCTGTAAAGAAGGTTCAATTTCAAAGACTATTCGGCCAAAAATAAGTTCAAAGGGTCATCCTTGAAGGACTAATAAAACATGAGAAGGAATCCATTTATATGTATAGAAAATTCAAGTTCATGGAATCTCGGGTCAGAATCTTTTAATTTTTTTGTCAAAAATGTCTTCCTTGACCTACTGATGAAACAAAAGTTTTTCATAAAGTCTGTATAGAATGTTCAAGTTAAAAGATTATTTGGCCACAAATAAGTTCAAAAGGTCATCATCCTTCAACCAATGCATCAGAAGTTATCTATTTATATGCATAGAAAGTTTAAGTTCATGGGATCCAGGTCAGAATCATTTTCTTTTTTTTTTTGTCAAAAATTCTTATCTTTGGTCTACTGAAGAAACAAAAGAAAGTCATAAGTCTGTAAAGAAGGTTCAATTTCAAAAGACTCTTTGGCCAAACATAAGTTCACAGGGTCATCCTTGAAGGACTAATAAAACATCAGAAGGAATCTATTTATAAGTATAGAAAGTTCAAGTTCATGGAATCTAGGGTCAGAAATGTTTTTTTTGTTTTTTTTTTGTCAAAAAAATCTCATCCTTGGTCTACTGAAGAAACAACAGAAAGAAATAAGTCTGAATAGAATGTTCAAGTTGAATGACTCTTTTGCCACAAATAAGTTCAAAAGGTCATTATCCTTGAACCACTGCATCAGAAGGAATCCATTTATATGTATAGAAAGTTCAAGTTCATGGAATCTCGGGTCAGAATCTTTTAATTTTTTTGTCAAAAATGTCTTCCTTGACCTACTGATGAAACAAAAGTTTTTCATAAAGTCTGTATAGAATGTTCAAGTTAAAAGATTATTTGGCCACAAATAAGTTCAAAAGGTCATCATCCTTCAACCACTGCATCAGAAGTTATCTATTTATATGCATAGAAAGTTTAGGTTCATGGGATCCAAGGTCAGAATCTTTTTTTTTTTTTGTCAAAAAATCTAATCCTTGGTCTACTGAAGAAACAACAGAAAGTCATAAGTCTGTAAAGAAGGTTCAATTTCAAAGACTATTCGGCCAAAAATAAGTTCAAAGGGTCATCCTTGAAGGACTAATAAAACATAAGAAGGAATCCATTTATATGTATAGAAAATTCAAGTTCATGGAATCTCGAGTCAGAATCTTTTAATTTTTTTGTCAAAAATGTCTTCCTTGACCTACTGATGAAACAAAAGTTTTTCATAAAGTCTGTATAGAATGTTCAAGTTAAAAGATTATTTGGCCACAAATAAGTTCAAAAGGTCATCATCCTTCAACCAATGCATCAGAAGTTATCTATTTATATGCATAGAAAGTTTAAGTTCATGGGATCCAGGTCAGAATCATTTTCTTTTTTTTTTGTCAAAAATTCTTATCTTTGGTCTACTGAAGAAACAAAAGAAAGTCATAAGTCTGTAAAGAAGGTTCAATTTCAAAAGACTCTTTGGCCAAACATAAGTTCAAAGGGTCATCCTTGAAGGACTAATAAAACATCAGAAGGAATCTATTTATAAGTATAGAAAGTTCAAGTTCATGGAATCTAGGGTCAGAAATGTTTTTTTTTGTTTTTTTTTGTCAAAAAAATCTCATCCTTGGTCTACTGAAGAAACAACAGAAAGAAATAAGTCTGAATAGAATGTTCAAGTTGAATGACTCTTTTGCCACAAATAAGTTCAAAAGGTCATTATCCTTGAACCACTGCATCAGAAGGAATCCATTTATATGTATAGAAAGTTCAAGTTCATGGAATCTCGGGTCAGAATCTTTTAATTTTTTTGTCAAAAATGTCTTCCTTGACCTACTGATGAAACAAAAGTTTTTCATAAAGTCTGTATAGAATGTTCAAGTTAAAAGATTATTTGGCCACAAATAAGTTCAAAAGGTCATCATCCTTCAACCACTGCATCAGAAGTTATCTATTTATATGCATAGAAAGTTTAGGTTCATGGGATCCAAGGTCAGAATCTTTTTTTTTTTGTCAAAAAATCTAATCTTTGGTCTACTGAAGAAACAACAGAAAGAAATAAGTCTGTATAGAATGTTCAAGTTCAATCACTCTTTTGCCACAAATAAGTTCAAAAGGTCATAATCCTTCAACCACTGCATCAGAAGTTATCTATTTATATGCATAGAAAGTTTAAGTTTCATGGGATCCAAGGTCAGAAACTTTTTCTTTTTTTGTCAAAAATTCTAATCTTTGGTCTACTGAAGAAACAACAGAAAGTCACAAGTCTGTGAAGAAGGTTCAATTTCAAAAGACTCTTTGGCCAAAAATAAGTTCAAAGGGTCATCCTTGAAGGACTAATAAAACATTAGAAGAAATCTATTTATATGTATAGAAAGTTCAAGTTCATGGAATCTAGGGTCAGAATTATTTTGTTGTTTTTTTTTGTCAAAAAATCTCATCCTCAATCTACTGATGAAACAACAGGTAGTCATAAAGTTTGGATAGAATGTTCAAGTTCAAAGACTATTTGATTACAAATAAGTTCAAACGGTCATCATCCTTCAACCACTGCATCAAAAGAAATCTTAGATATGCTTAGAAAGTTAAAGTTAATGGGATCCAGAGTCAGAACCTTTTTTTGTCAAAAAACTGATCCTTGATCTACTGAAGAAAAAAAAGAAAGACATAAGTCTGTAAAAAAGATTCAAGTTCAAAGACTTTTTGACCACAAATAGACCTTCAAAAGTTCATCCTTGAAGAACTAATAAAACATCAGAAGGAATCTATTTGTAAGTATGGAAAGTTCAAGTTCATGGAATCTAGGGTCAGATTTTTTTTTTTTTTTTTTTTTTTTTTTTTTTTGTCAAAACAAATCTCATCCTTGGTCTACTGAAGAAACAACAGAAAGTCATAAGTCTGTAAAGAAGGTTCAATTTCAAAGACTATTCGGCCAAAAATAAGTTCAAAGGGTCATCCTTGAAGGACTAATAAAACATAAGAAGGAATCCATTTATATGTGTAGAAAGTTCAAGTTCATGGAATCTCGGGTCAGAATCTTTTAATTTTTCTGTCAAAAATGTCTTCCTTGACCTACTGATGAAACAAAAGTTTTTCATAAAGTCTGTATAGAATGTTCAAGTTAAAAGATTATTTGGCCACAAATAAGTTCAAAAGGTCATCATCCTTCAACCACTGCATCAGAAGTTATCTATTTATATGCATAGAAAGTTTAAGTTCATGGGATCCAAGGTCAGAATCTTTTTTTTTTTTTTTTGTCAAAAATTCTAATCTTTGGTCTACTGAAGAAACAACAGAAAGAAATAAGTCTGTATAGAATGTTCAAGTTCAATGACTCTTTTGCCACAAATAAGTTCAAAGGGTCATCCTTGAAGGACTAATAAAACATTAGAAGAAATCTATTTATATGTATAGAAAGTTCAAGTTCATGGAATCTAGGGTCAGAATTATTTTGATTTTTTTTTTTTGTCAAAAAATCTCATCCTCAATCTACTGATGAAACAACAGGTAGTCATAAAGTTTGGATAGAATGTTCAAGTTCAAAGACTATTTGATTACAAATAAGTTCAAACGGTCATCATCCTTCAACCACTGCACCAAAAGAAATCTTAGATATGCTTAGAAAGTTCAAGTTAATGGGATCCAGAGTCAGAACCTTTTTTTGTCAAAAAACTCATCCTTGATCTACTGAAGAAAAAAAAGAAAGACATAAGTCTGTAAAAAAGATTCAAGTTCAAAGACTTTTTGACCACAAATAGACCTTCAAAAGGTCATCCTTGAAGAACTAATAAAACATCAGAAGGAATCTATATGTAAGTATGGAAAGTTCAAGTTCAAGGAATCTAGGGTCAGATTTTTTTTTTTATTTTTTTATTTTTTTGTCAAAACAAATCTCATCCTTGGTCTACTGAAGAAACAACAGAAAGTCATAAGTCTGTAAAGAAGGTTCAATTTCAAAGACTATTCGGCCAAAAATAAGTTCAAAGGGTCATCCTTGAAGGACTAATAAAACATAAGAAGGAATCCATTTTTATGTATAGAAAGTTCAAGTTCATGGAATCTCGGGTCAGAATCTTTTAATTTTTTTGTCAAAAATGTCTTCCTTGACCTACTGATGAAACAAAAGTTTTTCATAAAGTCTGTATAGAATGTTCAAGTTAAAAGATTATTTGGCCACAAATAAGTTCAAAAGGTCATCATCCTTCAACCAATGCATCAGAAGTTATCTATTTATATGCATAGAAAGTTTAAGTTCATGGGATCGAAGGTCAGAATCTTTTTCTTTTTTTTTTGTCAAAAATTCTAATCTTTGGTCTACTGAAGAAACAACAGAAAGTCACAAGTCTGTGAAGAAGGTTCAATTTCAAAAGACTCTTTGGCCAAAAATAAGTTCAAAGGGTCATCCTTGAAGGACTAATAAAACATTAGAAGAAATCTATTTATATGTATAGAAAGTTCAAGTTCATGGAATCTAGGGTCAGAATTATTTTGATTTTTTTTTTTTGTCAAAAAATCTCATCCTCAATCTACTGATGAAACAACAGGTAGTCATAAAGTCTGGATAGAACGTTCAAGTTCAAAGACTATTTAATTACAAATAAGTTCAAACGGTCATCATCCTTGAACCACTGCATCAAAAGCTATCTTAGATATGCTTATAAATTCAAGTTAATGGGATCCAGAGTCAGAATCTTTTTTTTGTCAAAAAATCTCATCCTTGAGCAACTGAAGAAAAAAAGAAAGTCATAAGTCTGTAAAAAAGGTTCAAGTTCAAAAACTTTTTGGCCACAAATAGACCTTCAAAAGGTCATCCTTGAAGAACTAATAAAACATCAGAAGAAATCTATTTATAAGTATAGAAAGTTCAAGTTCATGGAATCTAGGGTCAGAATTGTTTTTTTGTTTTTTTGTCAAAAAAATCTCATCCTTGGTCTACTGAAGAATCAACAGAAAGAAATAAGTCTCTATAGAATGTTCAAGTTCAATGACTCTTTTGCCACAAATAAGTTAAAACGGTCTTCATCCTTGAACCATTGCAACAAAAGAAATCTTAGATATGCTTACAAAGTTTAAGTTAATGGGATCCAGAGTCATAACCCTTTTTTTTTGTCAAAAAATCTCATCCTTGATCTACTGAAGAAAAAAAAGAAAGACATAAGTCTGTAAAAAGGTTCAAGTTCAAAGACTATTTGGCAACAAATAAGTTCAAAAGGTAATCCTTGAAGAACTAATAAAACCTCAGAAAGAATCTTTTTATATGTATAGAAAGTTCAAGTTCATGGAATCTAGGGTCAGAATTATTTTGATTTTTTTTTTTTTTTGTCAAAAAATCTCATCCTTAATCTACTGATGAAACAACTGGTAGTCATAAAGTCTGTATAGAATGTTGAAGTTCAAAGACTATTTGATCACAAATTAGATCAAACGGTCATCATCCTTGAACCACTGCATCAAAATAAATCTTAGGTATGCTTAGAAAGTTCAAGTTAATGGGATCCAGATTCAGAATCTTTTTTTTTGGTCAAAAAATCTCATCCTTGATCTACTGAAGAAACAACAGAAAGACATAAGTCTGTAAAGAAGGTTCAAGTTCAAAGACTATTTGGCAACAAATAAGTTCAAAAGGTCATCCTTGAAGAACTAATAAAGCATCAGAAGGAATCTATTTATATGTATAGCAAGTTCAAGTTCATGGAATCTAGGGTCAGAATTATTTTGATTTTTTTTGTCAAAAAAATCTCATCCTTGGTCTACTGAAGAAACATCAGAAAGAAATAAGTTTGTATAGAATGTTCAAGTTCAATGACTCTTTTGCCACAAACAAGTTCAAAAGGTCATCCTTGAAGAAGTAATAAAGCATCACAAGGAATCTATTTATATGTAAATATTATGAGTCATTGTTATGCGAGATCCAATATATATTTCATATTATGTAGTCTATTTTATGCATAGAAAATTCAAGTTCATAGAATCTAAGGTCAGAATATTTTATTTTTCACAAAAAGTCATCCTTGAACTACTTATGAAACATTAGGAGTCTATTGGCATGCATAGAAAGTTCAAGTTCAAATTGACCCCTTCACAGGGTCAGAAAAAATAGTTTAAAAAGTCATGTTTGAACTTCTGAGGAAACCATATTATGTATAGACAGTTGAATCTATTTATAGGAAGTTAAAGTTTATAGACTCTTTTGGCAAAAAATAAGTTCAAAAGTTCATTCATTCAAAAAGTCATGTTAGATCTTTCGAGGAAACACCATAAAGTAATATGTTTGTACATTTTAAGTTTGAAGACTGCTTGGCCAAAAATGTATTACAATTTTTACACTTAAACTACTGACGAATCTGTTCCTATGTAGAGAAAGTTCAAGTTCATACTCTTCGGCAAAAAAATAAGTTCAAAAGATTATCCTTGAAATACAGTATCTATTAGAAAGTTCTAAACTTCAAGTTCAAAGCTCTGGTAAAAAAAAAACAAGTTCAAAAGTTTTTCCTTGATTTACTCATGAAACAATAAGAATGAATATAGTATGAAGAGAAAGTTCAAGTTCATAGAATCCAGGGACAGAATTTTTCTTCAGAAAGTCACATTTGGACAAACAACAAAACCTTCTGTGGATTTGTATTTGGTCAGAAATGGAAGAGATTAGTGCTTTTGAATTAAAAACTCGCTGTGCATCGACGAGACAGTACCTTTGCATTGCATAGGAAACGTAGTGCATTTAGGAATTAGCGCTTTTCAATTGCATATAATATTTCTTTGTGCAACGAAGAGATTAGTGCCTTTACATTGCATTACATTGCATACGAAAAAACTCGTGCATAGAAGACATTTGCATGCATTTGCATACAAAAACCTTTTGTGCATTGAAGAAATTAGTGTTTTTGCATTGCATTGCATAAAAAACTCGCTTTGCACCGAAGAGACAGTGCCTTTCATTGCTTAGATCTCGTGCAATGTAGATTAGCGCTTTTGCTTTGCATATAAGAATTCGCGGTGCAATAAAGAGATACGTGCTTTTGCATTGAATTTTTGTGCATTTAAGAATGTAGTGGTTTCTAATGCATTGCATATTTAAATCACTGTGCACTGAGAGTAAGTGTTTTTGCATTGCATTGAATACTGAAAAACTTGTGCAATAAGATTAGTTATTCTGCATTGCATTGCATAAAAAACTCGCTTTGCAATGAAGAGAAAGTGCTATTGCATAGATCTCTTGCAATGAAGATATCAGTGTTTTTGCTTTGCATATAAGAATTCGCGGTGCAATAAAGAGATAAGTGTTTTTGCATTGAATTACATTGCATACGAAAAAACTCGTGCATAGAAGACTTTTGCATGCATTGCATACAAAAACCTTTTTGTGCATTCAATAAATTAGTGGTTTCTAATGCATTGCATATTTAAATTGCTGTGCACTGAGAGTAAGTGTTTTTGCATTGTATTGAATAACGGAAAAAAGTGTGCAATAAGATTAGTTATTCTTCATTGCATTTACTTCCAAAAAATCTTCTGCAATGAGGAGATTATTGCTTTTGCATTGTATTGCATAAAAAACTAGCTTTGCACTAAAGACACAGTGCTAGCGTTACATAATTTCGTGCAATAAAGATATTAGCGCTTTTGCTTTGCATATAAGAATTCGCGGTGCAATAAAGAGATAAGTGCTTTTGAATTACATTGCATACGAAAAAACTCGTGCATAGAAGGACTTTTGCATGCATTGCATACAAAAACCTTTTGTGCATTCAAGAAATTAGTGGTTTATAATACATTGCATATATAAATCGCTGAGCACTGAGAGTAAATGTTTTTGCACTGCATTGAATACGGAGAAACTTGTACAATAAGATTAGTTATTCTGCGTTGCATTTGCATGCAAAAAATCTTGTGCAATGAGGAGATTATTGGTTTTGCATTGCATTGCATAAAAAACTCGCTTTGCACCGAGAGACAGTGCCTTTGCATTGCATAGATCTCGTGCAATTAAGATATTAGCCCTTATGCTTTCCATGTAAGAATTCGCGGTGCAATAAAGAGATACGTGCTTTTGCATTGCATTGCATTGAATACGAATAAACTCGTGCATAGAAGAATTTTGCATGCATTATATACAAAAACATTTTGTGCATTCAAGAAATTAGTGGTTTCTAATGCACTGCATATTTAAATTGCTGTGCACTGAGAAGTAGTGTTTTTGCATTGCATTGAATACGGAAAAACTTGTGCAATAAGATTAGTTATTCTTCGTTGCATTTGCATGCAAGAAATCTCATGCAATGAGAAGATTATTGCTTTTGCATTGCATTGCATAAAAAACTCGCTTTGCACCGAGAGACAGTGCCTTTGCATTACATAGACCTCGTGCAATGAAGATATTAACTCTTTTGCATTGAATATAAGTATTTCGCGGTGCGATAACTGCTTTTGCATTGCATTGCATACGAAAAAACTCGTGCATTGAAGACTTTTGCATGCATTGCATACAAAAACCTTTTGTGCATTCAAGAAATTAGTGGTTTCTAATGCACTGCATATTTAAATTGCTGTACACTGAGAGTTAGCGTTTTTGCATTGCATTGAATACTGAGAAACTTGTGCAATAAGATTAGTTATTCTGCGTTGCAGTTTCATGCAAAAATTCTTGTGCAATGAGGAGATTATTGCTTTTGCATTGCATTGCATAAAAAACTCGCTTTGCACCGAAAAGACAGTGGCTTTGCATTGCATAGATCTCGTGCAATTAAGATATTAGCCCTTATGCTTTGCATGTAAGAATTCGCGGTGCAATGAAGAGATACGTGCTTTTGCATTGCATTGCATTGAATACGAATAAACTCGTGCATAGAAGAATTTTGCATGCATTATATACAAAAACATTTTGTGCATTCAAGAAATTAGTGGTTTCTAATGCACTGCATATTTAAATTGCTGTGCACTGAGAAGTAGTGTTTTTGCATTGCATTGAATACGGAAAAACTTGTGCAATAAGATTAGTTATTCTTCGTTGCATTTGCATGCAAGAAATCTCGTGCAATGAGGAGATTATTGCTTTTGCATTGCATTGCATAAAAAACTCGCTTTGCACCGAAGAAGACAGTGCCTTTGCATTGCATAGATCTAGTGCAATGAAGATATTAGCGTTTTTGCTTTGCATATAAGAATTCGCGGTGCAATAAAGAGATAAGTGCTTTTGTCATTCTTCATTGCATTTACATGCAAAAAATCTTGTGCAATGAGAAGATTATTGCTTTTGCATTGCATTGCATAAAAAACTCGCTTTGCACCGAAGAGACAGAGCCTTTGCATTGCATAGACCTCGTGCAATGAAGATATTAGCTCTTTTGCTTTGAATATAAGAATTCGCGGTGCGATAACTGCTTTTGCATTGCATTGCATACGAAAAAACTCGTGCATTGAAGACTTTTGCATGCATTGCATACAAAAACCTTTTGTGCATTCAAGAAATTTGTGGTTTCTAATGCACTGCATATTTAAATTGCTGTACACTGAGAGTTAGTGTTTTTGCATTGCATTGAATACTGAGAAACTTGTGCAATAAGTTATTCTGCGTTGCAGTTGCATGCAAAAAATCTTGTGCAATGAGGAGATTATTGCTTTTGCATTGCATTGCATAAAAAACTCGCTTTGCACCGAAAAGACAGTGGCTTTGCATTGCATAGATCTCGTGCAATTAAGATATTAGCGCTTATGCTTTGCATGTAAGGATTCGCGGTGTAATATAAAGAGAAGTGCTTTTGCATTGCATTGCATTGAATACGAATAAACTCGTGCATAGAAGAATTTTGCATGCATTATATACAAAAACATTTTGTGCATTCAAGAAATTAGTGGTTTCTAATGCACTGCATATTTAAATTGCTGTGCACTGAGAAGTAGTGTTTTTGCATTGCATTGAATACGGAAAAACTTGTGCAATAAGATTAGTTATTCTTCGTTGCATTTGAATGCAAGAAATCTCGTGCAATGAGGAGATTATTGCTTTTGCATTGCATTGCATAAAAAACTCGCTTTGCACCGAAGAAGACAGTGCCTTTGCATTGCATAGATCTGGTGCAATGAAGATATTAGCGCATTTGCTTTGCATATAAGAATTCGCGGTGCAATAAAGAGATAAGTGCTTTTGCATTTAATTACATTGCATACGAAAAAACTCGTGTATAGAAGACTTTTGCATGCATTGCATACAAAAACATTTTGTGCATTCAAGAAATTAGTGGTTTCTAATGCATTGCATATTTAAATCGCTGTGCACTGAGAGTAAGTGATTTTGCATTGCGTTGAATACGGAAAAACGTGTGCAATAAGATTAGTCATTCTTCATTGCATTTACATGCAAAAAATCTTGTCCATTGAGAAGATTATTGCTTTTGCATTGCATTGCATAAAACACTCGCTTTGCACCGAAGAGACCGTGCCTTTGCATTGCATAGACCTCGTGCAATGAAGATATTAGCTCTTTTGCTTTGAATATAAGAATTCGCGGTGCGATAACTGCTTTTGCATTGCATTGCATACGAAAAAACTCGTGCATTGAAGACTTTTGCATGCATTGCATACAAAAACCTTTTGTGCATTCAAGAAATTAGTGGTTTCTATTGCACTGCATATTTAAATTGCTGTACACTGAGAGTTAGTGTTTTTGCATTGCATTGAATACTGAAAACTTGTGCAATAAGATTAGTTATTCTGCGTTGCAGTTGCATGCAAAAAATCTTGTGCAATGAGGAGATTATTGCTTTTGCATTGCATTGCATAAAAAACTCGCTTTGCACCGAAAAGACAGTGGCTTTGCATTGCATAGATCTCGTGCAATTAAGATATTAGCGCTTATGCTTTGCATGTAAGGATTCGCGGTGCAATAAAGAGATAAGTGCTTTTGCATTGCATTGCATTGAATACGAATAAACTCGTGCATAGAAGAATTTTGCATGCATTATATACAAAAACATTTTGTGCATTCAAGAAATTAGTGGTTTCTAATGCACTGCATATTTAAATTGCTGTGCACTGAGAAGTAGTGTTTTTGCATTGCATTGAGTACGGAAAAACTTGTGCAATAAGATTAGTTATTCTTCGTTGCATTTGCATGCAAGAAATCTCGTGCAATGAGGAGATTATTGCTTTTGCATTGCATTGCATAAAAAACTCGCTTTGCACCGAAGAAGACAGTGCCTTTGCATTGCATTGCATATAGTGCAATGAAGATATTAGCGTTTTTGCTTTGCATATAAGAATTCGCGATGCAATAAAGAGATAAGTGCTTTTGCATTGAATTACACTGCATACGAAAAAACTCGTGTATAGAAGACTTTTGCATGCATTGCATACAAAAACATTTTGTGCATTCAAGAAATTAGTGGTTTCTAATGCATTGCATATTTAAATCGCTGTGCACTGAGAGTAAGTGTTTTTGCATTGCATTGAAAACGGAGAAACTTGTGCAATAAGATTAGTTATTCTGCGTTTCATTTGCATGCAAAAAATCTTGTGCAATGAGGAGATTATTGCTTTTGCATTGCATTGCATAAAAAACTCGCTTTGCACCGACGAGACAGTGCCTTTGCATTACATAGTTCTCGTGCAATGAAGATATTAGCTCTTTTGCTTTGAATATAAGAATTCGCGGTGCGATAACTGCTTTTGCATTGCATTGCATACGAAAAAACTCGTGCATTGAAGACTTTTGCATGCATTGCATACAAAAACCTTTTGTGCATATTTAAATTGCTGTACACTGAGAGTTAGTGTTTTTGCATTGCATTGAATACTGAGAAACTTGTGCAATAAGATTAGTTATTCTGCGTTGCAGTTGCATGCAAAAATTCTTGTGCAATGAGGAGATTATTGCTTTTGCATTGCATTGCATAAAAAACTCGCTTTGCACCGAAGAGACAGTGCCTTTGCATTGCATAGACCTCGTGCAATGAAGATATTAGCTCTTTTGCTTTGAATATAAGAATTCGCGGTGCGATAACTGCTTTTGCATTGCATACGAAAAAACTCGTGCATTGAAGACTTTTGCATGCATTGCATACAAAAACCTTTTGTGCATTCAAAAAATTAGTGGTTTCTAATGCACTGCATATTTAAATTGCTGTACACTGAGAGTTAGTGTTTTTGCATTGCATTGAATACTGAGAAACTTGTGCAATAAGATTAGTTATTCTGCGTTGCAGTTGCATGCAAAAAATCTTGTGCAATGAGGAGATTATTGCTTTTGCATTGCATTGCATAAAAAACTCGCTTTGCACCGAAAAGACAGTGGCTTTGCATTGCATAGATCTCGTGCAATTAAGATATTAGCGCTTATGCTTTGCATGTAAGAATTCGCGGTGCAATAAAGAGATAGGTGCTTTTGCATTGCATTGCATTGCATACAAAAAAACTCGTGCATAGAAGACTTTTGCATACATTGCATACAAAAACCTTTTGTGCATTCAAGAAATTAGTGATTTCTAATGCATTGCATATTTAAATTGCTGTGCACTGAAAGTAAGTGTTTTTGCATTGCATTGAATACGGAAAAACGTGTGCAATAAGTTTAGCTATTCTGCATTGCATTTACTTCCAAAAAATCTTGTGCAATGAGGAGATTATTGCTATTACATTGCATAAAAAACTCGCTTTGCACCGAAGAGACAGTGCATTTGCATGTATGAATTCGCGGTGCAATAAAGAGATAAGTGCTTTTGCATCGCATTGCATTGCATACGAAAAAACTCGTGCATAGAAGACTTTTACATGCACTGCATACAAAAACCTTTTGTGCATTCAAGAAATTAGTGGTTTCTAATGCACTGTATATTTAAATTGCTGTACACTGAGAGTTAGTGTTTTTGCATTGCATTGAATACTGAGAAACTTGTGCAGTTATTCTGCGTTGCAGTTGCATGCAAAAAATCTTGTGCAATGAGGAGATTATTGCTTTTGCATTGCATTGCATAAAAAACTCGCTTTGCACCGAAAAGACAGTGGCTTTGCATTGCATAGATCTCGTGCAATTAAGATATTAGCGCTTTTGTTTGCATGTAAGAATTCGCGGTGCAATAAAGAGATAAGTGCTTTTGCATTGCATTGCATACGAAAAAACTCGTGCATAGAAGACTTTTGCATACATTGCATACAAAAACCTTTTGTGCATTCAAGAAATTAGTGATTTCTAATGCATTGCATATTTAATTTGCATTGCGTGTTTTTGCATTGCATTGAATATGGAAAAACGTGTGCAATAAGTTTAGCTATTCTGCATTGCATTTACTTCCAAAAAATCTTGTGCAATGAGGAGATTATTGCTTTTGCATTGGATTGCATAAAAAACTCGCTTTGCACCGGAGACACTGCCTTTGCATGTAAGAATTCGCGGTGCAATAAAGAGATAAGTGCTTTTGCATTGCATTGCATTGCATACGAAAAAACTCGTGCATAGAAGACTTTTACATGCACTGCATACAAAAACCTTTTGTGCATTCAAGAAATAAGTGGTTTCTAATGCATTGCATTTTTAAATCGCTTTGCAGTGAAAGTGTTTTTGCATTGCATTGAATACAGAAAAACTTGTGCAATAAGATTAGTTATTCTACACTGCATTGCATACAAAAACTTGTGCAATGAGGAGATTATTGCGTTTGCATTGCATAAAAAACTTGCATTTCAGACAGTGCCTTTACATTGCATAAGTCTCGTGCAATGAAGATATTAGCAATAACAAGATTTTAGCAATAACATTGCATTGAATACGGGAAAACTTGTGCAATGAGAATAGTACTTCAGCATTGCATTCAAAAAAAAAATACTGAAGAAACAACAGAAAGTCATAAGTCTGTAAAGAAGGTTCAATATCAAAGACTCTTTGGCCAAAAATAAATTCAAAGGGTCGTCCTTGAAGAACTAATAAAACATCAGAAGGAATGTATTTATATGTATAAAAAAGTTCAAGGTCATGAACCTCGGGTCAGAACCATTTTATTTTTTTGTCAAAAATGTCTTCCTTGACCTACTGATGAAACAACAGTTTTTCATAAAGTCTGAATAGAATGTTCAAGTTCAATGACTCTTTTGCCACAAATAAGTTCAAAAGATCATTATCCTTGAACCACTGCATCAGAAGGAATCTATTTATATGCATAGAAAGTTTAAGTTCATGGGATCCAAGGTCAGAATCTTTTTCTTTTTCTTTTTTGTCAAAAATTCTTATCTTTGGTCTACTGAAGAAACAACAGAAAGTCATAAGTCTGTAAAGAAGGTTCAATTTCAAAAGACTCTTTGGCCAAAAATAAGTTCAAAGGGTCATCCTTGAAGGACTAATAAAACATTAGAAGGAATCTATTTATATGTATATAAAGTTCAAGTTCATGGAATCTAGGGTCAGAATTATTTTGATTTTTTTGTCAAAAAATCTCATCCTCAATCTACTGATGAAACAACAGGTAGTCATAAAGTGTGGATAGAATGTTCAATTTCAAAGACTATTTGATTACAAATGAGTTCAAACGGTCATCATCCTTGAACAACTGCATCAAAAGAAATCTTAGATATGCTTACAAAGTTTAAGTTAATGGGATCCAGAGTCAGAATCTTTTTTTGTCAATAAATCTCATCCTTGATCTACTGAAGAAACAAAAGAAAGACATAAGTCTATAAAAAGGTTCAAGTTCAAAGACTATTTGGCAACAAATAAATTCAAAAGGTCATCCTTGAATCAAAAGAAATCTTAGATATGCTTACAAAGTTTAATTTAATGGGATCCAGAGTAAGAATCTTTTTTTTTTGGTCAAAAAATCTCATCCTTGATCTACTGTAGAAAAAAAAGAAAGACAAAAGTCTGTAAAAAAGGTTCAAGTTCAAAGACTTTTTGACCACAAACAGACCTTCAAAAGGTCATCCTTGAAGAACTAATAAAACATCAGAAGGAATCTATTTATAAGTATAGAAAGTTCAAGTTCATGGAATCTAGGGTCAGAAATGTTTTTTTGTTTGTTTTTGTCAAAAAAATCTCATCCTTGGTCTACTGAAGTAACAACAGAAAGAAATAAGTCTGAATAGAATGTTCAAGTTCAATGACTCTTTTGCCACAAATAAGTTCAAAAGGTCATTATCCTTGAACCACTGCATCAGAAGGAATCCATTTATATGTATAGAAAGTTCAAGTTCATGGAATCTTGGGTCAGAATCTTTTAAATTTTTTTGTCAAAAATGTCTTCCTTGACCTACTGATGAAACAAAAGTTTTTCATAAAGTCTGTATAGAATGTTCAAGTTAAAAGATTATTTGGCCACAAATAAGTTCAAAAGGTCATCATCCTTCAACCACTGCATCAGAAGTTATCTATTCATATGCATAGAAAGTTTAAGTTCATGGGATCCAAGGTCAGAATCTTTTTTTTTTGTCAAAAAATCTAATCTTTTGTCTACTGAAGAAACAACAGAAAGAAATAAGTCTGTATAGAATGTTTAAGTTCAATGACTCTTTTGCCACAAATAAGTTTAAAAGGTCATTATCCTCGAACCACTGCATCAGAAGGAATCTATTTATATGTATAGAAAGTTCAAGTTCATGGAATCTCGGGTCAGAATCTTTTTATTTTTTTGTCAAAAATGTCTTCCTTGACCTACTGATGAAACAACAGGTAGTCATAAAGTTTGGATAGAATGTTCAAGTTCAAAGACTATTTGATTACAAATAAGTTCAAACGGTCATCATCCTTCAACCACTGCATCAAAAGAAATCTTAGATATGCTTAGAAAGTTCAAGTTAATGGGATCCAGAGTCAGAACCTTTTTTTTGTCAAAAAATCTCATCCTTGGTCTACTGAAGAAACAACAGAAAGAAATAAGTCTGCATAGAATGTTCAAGTTCAATGACTCTTTTGCCACAAATAAGTTCAAACGGTCATCATCCGTGAACCACTGCATCAAAAGAAATCTTATATATGCTTACAAAGTTTAAGTTAATGGGATCCAGAGTCAGAATCTTTTTTTGTCAAAAAATCTCATCCTTGATCTACTGAAGAAACAAAAGAAAGACATAAGTCTATAAAAAAGGTTCAAGTTCAAAGACTATTTGGCAACAAATAAATTCAAAAGGTCATCCTTGAAGAACTAATAAAACATCAGAAGGAATCAAATTATATGTATAGGAAGTTCAAGTTCATTGAATCTAGGGTCAGAATTATTTTGATTTTTTGTCAAAAATCTCATCCTCAATCTACTGATTAAACAACAGGTAGTCATAAAGTCTGGATAGAATGTTCAAGTTCAAAGACTATTTGGTTACAAAAAAGTTCACACGGTCATCATCCTTGAACCACTGCATCAAAAGAAATCTTAGATATGCTTACAAAGTTTAAGTTAATGGGATCCAGAGTCAGAATCTTTTTTTTTTTTTCAAAAAATCTCATGCTTGATCTACTGAAGAAAAAAAAGAAAGACATAAGTCTGTAAAAAAGGTTCAAGTTCAAAGACTTTTTGACCACAAATAGACCTTCAAAAGGTCATCCTTGAAGAACTAATAAAACATCAGAGGAAATCTATTTATAAGTATAGAAAGTTCAAGTTCATGGAATCTAGGGTCAGAATTGTTTTTTTGTTTTTTTGTCAAAAAAATCTCATCCTTGGTCTACTGAAGAAACAACAGAAAGAAATAAGTCTGTATAGAATGTTCAAGTTCAATGACTCTTTTGCCACAAATAAGTTCAAACGGTCATCATCCTTGAACCACTGCATCAAAAGAAATCTTAGATATGCTTACAAAGTTTAAGTTAATGGGATCCAGAGTCAGAATCTTTTTTTTGTCAAAAAATCTCATCCTTGGTCTACTGAAGAAACAACAGAAAGAAATAAGTCTGCATAGAATGTTCAAGTTCAATGACTCTTTTGCCACAAATAAGTTCAAACGGTCATCATCCTTGAACCACTGCATCAAAAGAAGTCTTAGATATGCTTACATAGTTTAAGTCAATGGGATCCAGAGTCAGAATCTTTTTTTTTTGTCAAAAAATCGCATCCTTGATGTACTGAAGAAACAAAAGAAAGACATGTCTGTAAAGAAGGTTCAATTTCAAAGACTCTTTTGCCAAAAATAAGTTCAAAGGGTCATTCTTGAAGGACTAATAAAACATCAGAAGGAATCTATTTATATGTATAGAAAGTTCAAGTTCATTGAATCTAGGGTCAGAATTATTTTGATTTTTTTTTGTCAAAAAATCTCATCCTTAATTTACTGATGAAACAACAGGTAGTCATAAAGTCTGTATAGAATGTTGAAGTTCAAAGACTATTTGGTCACAAATAAGTTCAAAAGGTCATCATCCTTTAACCACTGCATCAAAAGAAATCTTAGATATGCTTAGAAAGTTTAAGTTAATAACATTTAGAGTCAGAATCATTTTTTTTGTCAAAAAATCTAATCTTTGGTCTACTAAAGAAACAACAGGAAGTCATAAGTCTGTAAAGAAGGTTCAATTTCAAAGACTCTTCGGCCAAAAATAAGTTCAAAGGGTCATCCTTGAAAGACTAATAAATCATAAGACGGAATCTATACGTATAGAAAGTTCAAGTTCATGGGTCAGAATTATTTTGATTTTTTTGTCAAAAAATCTCATCCTCAATCTACTGATGAAACAACAGGTAGTCATAAAGTCTGGATAGAATGTTCAAGTTCAAAGACTATTTAATTACAAATAAGTTCAAACGGTCATCATTCTTGAACCACTGCATCAAAAGCTATCTTAGATAAGCTTATAAAGTTCAAGTTAATGGGATCCAGAGTCAAAATCTTTTTTTTGTCAAAAAATCTCATCCTTGAGCTACTGAAGAAAAAAAAGAAAGTCATAAGTCTGTAAAAAAGGTTTAAGTTCAAAAACTTTATGACCACAAATAGACCTTCAAAAGGTTATCCTTGAAGAACTAATAAAACATCAGAAGAAATCTATTTATAAGTATAGAAAGTTCAAGTTTCATGGAATCTAGGGTCAGAATTGTTTTTTTGTTTTTTTGTCAAAAAAATCTCATCCTTGGTCTACTGAAGAAACAACAGAAAGAAATAAGTCTGTATAGAATGTTCAAGTTCAATGACTCTTTTGCCACAAATAAGTTCAAAAGGTCATTATCCTTGAACCACTGCATCAGAAGTAATCTAATTATATGTATAGAAAGTTCAAGTTCATGGAATCTCGGGTCAGAATCTTTTTATTTTTTTGTCAAAAATGTCTTCCTTGACCTACTGATGAAACAACAGTTTTTCATAAAGTCTGTATAGAATGTTCAAGTTAAAAGATTATTTGGCCACAAATAAGTTCAAAAGGTCATAATACTTCAACCACTGCATCAGAAGTTATCTATTTATATGCATAGAAAGTTTAAGTTCATGGGATCCATACGAAAAAACTCGTGCATAAAAGACATTTGCAGGCATTTGCATACAAAAACCTTTTGTGCATTGAAGAAATTAGTGGTTTCTAATGCATTGCATATTTAAATCGCTGTGCACTGAGAGTAAGTGTTTTTGCATTGCATTGAATACGGAAAAACTTGTGCAATAAGATTAGTTATTCTGCGTTGCATTTGCATGCAAAAAATATTGTGCAATGAGGAGATTATTGCTTTTGCGTTGCATTGCATAAAAAACTCGCTTTGCACCGAAGAGACAGTGCCTTTGCATTACATAGTTCTCGTGCAATGAAGATATTAGCTCTTTTGCTTTGAATATAAGAATTCGCAGTGCGATAACTGCTTTTGCATTGCATTGCATACGAAAAAACTCGTGCATAGAAGACTTTTGCATGCATTGCATACAAAAACCTTTTGTGCATTCAAGAAATTAGTGGCTTCTAATGCACTGCATATTTAAATTGCTGTACACTGAGAGTTAGTGTTTTTGCATTGCATTGAATACTGAGAAACTTGTGCAATAAGATTAGTTATTCTGCGTTGCAGTTGCATGCAAAAAATCTTGTGCAATGAGGAGATTATTGCTTTTGCATTGCATTGCATAAAAAACTCGCTTTGCACCGAAAAGACAGTGGCTTTGCATTGCATAGATCTCGTGCAGTTAAGATATTAGCGCTTTTGCTTTGCATGTAAGAATTCGCGGTGCAATAAAGAGATAAGTGCTTTTGCATTGCATTGCATTGCATACGAAAAAACTCCTGCGTAGAAGACTTTTACATGCACTGCATCCAAAAACCTTTTGTGCATTCAAGAAATAAGTGGTTTCTAATGCATTGCATTTTTAAATCGCTTTGCAGTGAAAGTGTTTTTGCATTGCATTGAATACAGAAAAACTTGTGCAATAAGATTAGTTATTCTACACTGCATTGCATACAAAAACTTGTGCAATGAGGAGATTATTGCGTTTGCATTGCATTGCATAAAAAACTTGCATTTCAGACAGTGCCTTTACATTGCATAGGTCTCGTGCAATGAAGATATTAGCAATAACAAGATTTTAGCAATAACATTGCATTGAATATGGGAAAACTTGTGCAATGAGAATAGTACTTCAGCATTGCATTCAAAAAAAAATAAATACTGAAGAAACAACAGAAAGTCATAAGTCTGTAAAGAAGGTTCAATATCAAAGACTCTTTGGCCAAAAATAAATTCAAAGGGTCGTCCTTGAAGAACTAATAAAACATCAGAAGGAATGTATTTATATCTATAAAAAAGTTCAAGGTCATGAACCTCGGGTCAGAACCATTTTTTTTTTGTCAAAAATGTCTTCCTTGACCTACTGATGAAACAACAGTTTTTCATAAAGTCTGAATAGAATGTTCAAGTTCAATGACTCTTTTGCCACAAATAAGTTCAAAAGATCATTATCCTTGAACCACTGCATCAGAAGGAATCCATTTATATGTATAGAAAGTTCAAGTTCATGGAATCTCGGGTCAGAATCTTTTAATTTTTTTTGTCAAAAATGTCTTCCTTGACCTACTGATGAAACAAAAGTTTTTCATAAAATCTGTATAGAATGTTCAAATTAAAAGATTATTTGGCCACAAATAAGTTCAAAAGGTCATCATCCTTCAACCACTGCATCAGAAGTTATCTATTTATATGCATAGAAAGTTTAAGTTCATGGGATCCAAGATCAGAATATTTTTTTTTTTTTTTTGTCAAAAAATCTAATCTTTGGTCTACTGAAGAAACAACAGAAAGAAATAAGTCTGTATAGAATGTTCAAGTTCAATGACTCTTTTGCCACAAATAAGTTCAAAAGGTCATTATCCTTGAACCACTGCATCAGAAGGAATCTATTTATATGTATAGAAAGTTTAAGTTCATGGAATCTCGGGTCAGAATCTTTTTATTTTTTTGTCAAAAATGTCTTCCTTGACCTACTGATGAAACAACAGGTAGTCATAAAGTTTGGATAGAATGTTCAAGTTCAAAGACTATTTGATTACAAATAAGTTCAAACGGTCATCATCCTTCAACCACTGCATCAAAAGAAATCTTAGATATGCTTAGAAAGTTCCAGTTAAAGGGATCCAGAGTCAGAACCTTTTTTTGTCAAAAAATCTCATCCTTGATCTACTGAAGAAAAAAAAGAAAGACATAAGTCTGTAAAAAAGGTTCAAGTTCAAAGACTTTTTGACCACAAACAGACCTTCAAAAGGTCATCCTTGAAGAACTAATAAAACATCAGAAGGAATCTATTTATAAGTATAGAAAGTTCAAGTTCATGGAATCTAGGGTCAGAAATGTTTTTTTGTTTTTTTTTTGTCAAAAAAATCTCATCCTTGGTCTACTGAAGTAACAACAGAAAGAAATAAGTCTGAATAGAATGTTCAAGTTCAATGACTCTTTTGCCACAAATAAGTTCAAAAGGTCATTATCCTTGAACCACTGCATCAGAAGGAATCCATTTATATGTATAGAAAGTTCAAGTTCATGGAATCTCGGGTCAGAATCTTTTAATTTTTTTGTCAAAAATGTCTTCCTTGACCTACTGATGAAACAAAAGTTTTTCATAAAGTCTGTATAGAATGTTTAAGTTAAAAGATTATTTGGCCACAAATAAGTTCAAAAGGTCATCATCCTTCAACCACTGCATCAGAAGTTATCTATTTATATGCATAGAAAGTTTAAGTTCATGGGATCCAAGGTCAGAATCTTTTTTTTTTTTGTCAAAAAATCTAATCTTTGGTCTACTGAAGAAACAACAGAAAGAAATAAGTCTGAATAGAATGTTCAAGTTCAATGACTCTTTTGCCACAAATAAGTTCAAAAGGTCATTATCCTTGAACCACTGCATCACAAGGAATCTATTTATATGTATAGAAAGTTCAAGTTCATGGAATCTCGGGTCAGAATCTTTTTATTTTTTTGTCAAAAATGTCTTCCTTGACCTACTGATGAAACAACCGTTTTTCATAAAGTCTGTATAGAATGTTCAAGTTAAAAGATTATTTGGCCACAAATAAGTTCAAAAGCTCATAATCCTTCAACCACTGCATCAGAAGTTATCTATTTATATGCATAGAAAGTTTAAGTTCATGGGATCCAAGGTCAGAATCTTTTTCATTTTTTTTTTGTCAAAAATTATAATCTTTGGTCTACTGAAGAAACAACAGAAAGTCACAAGTCTGTAAAGAAGGTTCAATTTCAAAAGACTCTTTGGCCAAAAATAAGTTCAAAGGGTCATCCTTGAAGGACTAATAAAACATTAGAAGAAATCTATTTATATGTATAGAAAGTTCAAGTTCATGGAATCTAGGGTCAGAATTATTTTGATTTTTTTTGTCAAAAAATCTCATCCTCAATCTACTGATGAAACAACAGGTAGTCATAAAGTCTGGATAGAACGTTCAAGTTCAAAGACTATTTAATTACAAATAAGTTCAAACGGTCATCATCCTTGAACCACTGCATCAAAAGCTATCTTAGATATGCTTATAAAGTTCAAGTTAATGGGATCCAGAGTCACAATCTTTTTTTTGTCAAAAAATCTCATCCTTGAGCAACTGAAGAAAAAAAAAGAAAGTCATAATTCTGTAAAAAAGGTTCAAGTTCAAAAACTTTCTGGCCACAAATAGACCTTCAAAAGGTCATCCTAGAAGAACTAATAAAACATCAGAAGAAATCTATTTATAAGTATAGAAAGTTCAAGTTCATGGAATCTAGGGTCAGAATTGTTTTTTTGTTTTTTTGTCAAAAAAATCTCATCCTTGGTCTACTGAAGAAACAACAGAAAGAAATAAGTCTGTATAGAATGTTCAAGTTCAATGACTCTTTTGCCACAAATAAGTTCAAACGGTCATCATCCTTGAACCACTGCATCAAAAGAAATCTTAGATATGCTTACAAAGTTTAAGTTAATGGGATCCAGAGTCAGAATCTTTTTTTGTCAAAAAATCTCATCCTTGATCTACTGAAGAAACAAAAGAAAGACATAAGTCTGTAAAGAAGGTTCAATTTCAAAGACTCTTTTGCCAAAAATAAGTTCAAAGGGTCATTCTTGAAGGACTAATAAAACATCAGATGGAATCTATTTATATGTATAGAAAGTTCAAGTTCATTGAATCTAGGGTCAGAATTATTTTGATTTTTTTTTTGTCAAAAAATCTCATCCTTAATTTACTGATGAAACAACAGGTAGTCATAAAGTCTGTATAGAATGTTGAAGTTCAAAGACTATTTGGTCACAAATAAGTTCAAACGGTCATCATCCTTGAACCACTGCATCAAAAGAAATCTTAGATATGTATAGAAAGTTTAAGTTAATAACAATTAGAGTCAGAATCTTTTTTTTGTCAAAAAAAATCTCATCCTTGGTCTACTGAAGAAACAACAGAAAGAAATAAGTTTGTAAAAAAGGTTCAAGTTCAAAGACTTTTTGACCACAAATAGACCTTCAAAAGGTCATCCTTGAAGAACTAATAAAACATCAGAAGAAATCTATTTATAAGTATAGAAAGTTCAAGTTCATGGAATCTAGGGTCAGAATTATTTTGATTTTTTGTCAAAAATCTCATCCTCAATCTACTGATTAAACAACAGGTAGTCATAAAGTCTGGATAGAATGTTCAAGTTCAAAGACTATTTGGTTACAAAAAAGTTCACACGGTCATCATCCTTGAACCACTGCATCAAAAGAAATCTTAGATATGCTTACAAAGTTTAAGTTAATGGGATCCAGAGTCAGAATCTTTTTTTTTGTCAAAAAATCTCATCCTTGGTCTACTGAAGAAACAACAGAAAGAAACAAGTCTGTATAGAATGTTCAAGTTCAATGACTCTTTTGCCACAAATAAGTTCAAACGGTCATCATCCTTGAACCACTGCATCAAAAGAAATCTTAGATATGCTTAGAAAGTTCAAGTTAATGGGATCCAGAGTCAGAACCTTTTTTTTAGTCAAAAAATCTCATCCTTGATCTACTGAAGAAAAAAAAGAATGACATAAGTCTGTAAAAAAGGTTCAAGTTCAAAGACTTTTTGACCACAAACAAACCTTCAAAAGGTCATCCTTGAAGAACTAATAAAACTTCAGAAGGAATCTATTTATAAGTATAGAAAGTTCAAGTTCATGGAATCTAGGGTCAGAAATAGTTTTTTGTTTTTTTTGTCAAAAAAATCTCATCCTTGGTCTACTGAAGAAACAACAGAAAGATATATGTCTGAATAGAATGTTCAAGTTCAATGACTCTTTTGCCACAAATAAGTTCAAAAGGTCATTATCCTTGAACCACTGCATCAGAAGGAATCTATTTATATGTATAGAAAGTTCAAGTTCATGGAATCTCGGGTCAGAATCTTTTTATTTTTTGTCACAAATGTCTTCCTTGACCTACTGATGAAACAACAGTTTTTCATAAAGTCTGTATAGAATGTTCAAGTTAAAAGATTATTTGGCCACAAATAAGTTCAAAAGGTCATCATCCTTCAATCACTGCATCAGAAGTTATCTATTCATATGCATAGAAAGTTTAAGTTCATGGGATCCAAGGTCAGAATCTTTTTCTTTTTTTTTTGTCAAAAAATCTAATCTTTGGTCTACTGAAGAAACAACAGAAAGTCATAAGTCTATAAAAAAGGTTCAAATTCAAAGACTATTTGGCAACAAATAAATTCAAAAGGTCACCCTTGAAGAACTAATAAAACATCAGAAGGAATCTATTTATATGTATAGAAAGTTCAAGTTCATTGAATCTAGGGTCAGAATTATTTTGATTTTTTTTGTCAAAAAATCTCATCCTTAGTTTACTGATGAAACAACAGGTAGTCATAAATTCTGTATAGAATGTTGAAGTTCAAAGACTATTTGGTCACAAATAAGTTCAAACGGTCATCATCCTTGAACCACTGCATCCAAAGAAATCTTAGATATGCTTAGAAAGTTTAAGTTAATAACATTTAGAGTCAGAATCTTTTTTTTTTTGTCCAAAAATCTAATCTTTGGTCTACTGAAGAAACAACAGGAAGTCATAAGTCTGTAAAGAAGGTTCAATTTCAAAGACTCTTCGGCCAAAAATAAGTTCAAAGGGTCATCCTTGAAGGACTAATAAAACATAAGACGGAATCTATTTATACGTATAGAAAGTTCAAGTTCATGGGTCAGAATCATTTTGATTTTTTTGTCAAAAAATATCATCCTCAATCTACTGATGAAACAACAGGTAGCCATAAAGTCTGGATAGAACGTTCAAGTTCAAAGACTATTTGATTACAAATAAGTTCAAACGGTCATCATCCTTCAACCACTGCATCAAAAGAAATCTTAGATATGCTTAGACAGTTCCAGTTAAAGGGATCCAGAGTCAGAACCTTTTTTTGTCAAAAAATCTCATCCTTGATCTACTGAAGAAAAAAAAGAAAGACATAAGTCTTTAAAAAAGGTTCAAGTTCAAAGACTTTTTGACCACAAATAGACCTTCAAAAGGTCATCCTTGAAGAACTAATAAAACATCAGAAGAAATCTATTTATAAGTATAGAAAGTTCAAGTTCATGGAATCTAGGGTCAGATTTTTTTTTTTTTTTTGTCAAAACAAATCTCATCCTTGGTCTACTGAAGAAACAACAGAAAGTCATAAGTCTGTAAAGAAGGTTCAATTTCAAAGACTATTCGGCCAAAAATAAGTTCAAAGGGTCATCCTTGAAGGACTAATAAAACATAAGAAGGAATCTATTTATATGTATAGATATTTCAAGTTCATGGAATCTAGGGTCAGAACTATTTTGATTTTTTTTGTCAAAAAATCTCATCCTCAATCTACTGATGAAACAACAGGGTCAGAATTGTTTTTTTGTTTTTTAAGTCAAAAAAATCTCATCCTTGGTCTACTGAAGAAACAACAGAAAGAAATAAGTCTGTATAGAATGTTCAAGTTCAATGACTCTTTTGCCACAAATAAGTTCAAACGGTCATCATCCTTGAATCACTGCATCAAAAGAAGTCTTAGATATGCTTACAAAGTTTAAGTCAATGGGATCCAGAGTCAGAATCTTTTTTTTCGTCAAAAAATCTCATCCTTGATCTACTGAAGAAACAAAAGAAAGACATAAGTCTGTAAAGAAGGTTCAATTTCAAAGACTCTTTTGCCAAAAATAAGTTCAAAGGGTCATTCTTGAAGGACTAATAAAACATCAGAAGGAATCTATTTATATGTATAGAAAGTTCAAGTTCATTGAATCTAGGGTCAGAATTATTTTGATTTTTTTTGTCAAAAAATCTCATCCTTAATTTACTGATGAAACAACAGGTAGTCATAAAGTCTGTATAGAATGTTGAAGTTCAAAGACTATTTGGTCACAAATATGTTCAAACGGTCATCATCCTTGAACCACTGCATCAAAAGAAATCTTAGATATGCTTAGAAAGTTTAAGTTGATAACAATTAGAGTCAGAATCTTTTTTTTTTGTCAAAAAAAAATCTCATCCTTGGTCTACTGAAGAAACAACAGAAAGAAATAAGTCTGTAAAAAAGGTTCAAGTTCAAAGACTTTTTGACCACAAATAGACCTTCAAAAGGTCATCCTTGAAGAACTAATAAAACATCAGAAGAAATCTATTTATAAGTATAGAAAGTTCAAGTTCATGGAATCTAGGATCAGAATTATTTTGATTTTTTGTCAAAAATCTCATCCTCAATCTACTGATTAAACAACAGGTAGTCATAAAGTCTGGATAGAATGTTCAAGTTCAAAGACTATTTGGTTACAAAAAAGTTCACACGGTCACCATCCTTGAACCACTGCATCAAAAGAAATCTTAGATATGCTTACAAAGTTTAAGTTAATGGGATCCAGAGTCAGAATCTTTTTTTTTGTCAAAAAATCTCATCCTTGGTCTACTGAAGAAACAACAGAAAGAAATAAGTCTGTATAGAATGTTCAAGTTCAATGACTCTTTTGCCACAAATAAGTTCAAACGGTCATCATCCTTGAACCACTGCATCAAAAGAAATCTTAGATATGCTTAGAAAGTTCAAGTTAATGGGATCCAGAGTCAGAACCTTTTTTTTAGTCAAAAAATCTCATCCTTGATCTACTGAAGAAAAAAAGAATGACATAAGTCTGTAAAAAAGGTTCAAGTTCAAAGACTTTTTTGACCACAAACAGACCTTCAAAAGGTCATCCTTGAAGAACTAATAAAACATCAGAAGGAATCTATTTATAAGTATAGAAAGTTCAAGTTCATGGAATCTAGGGTCAGAAATGTTTTTTTTGTTGTTTTTTTTGTCACAAATGTCTTCCTTGACCTACTGATGAAACAAAAGTTTTTCATAAAGTCTGTATAGAATGTTCAAGTTAAAAGATTGTTCGGCCACAATAAGTTCAAAAGGTCATCATCCTTCAACCACTGCATCAGAAGTTATCTATTTATATGCATAGAAAGTTTAAGTTCATGGGATCCAAGGTCAGAATCTTTTTCTTTTTTTTTTGTCAAAAATTGTAATCTTTGGTCTACTGAAGAAACAACAGAAAGTCACAAGTCTGTAAAGAAGGTTCAATTTCAAAAGACTCTTTGGCCAAAAATAAGTTCAAAGGGTCATCCTTGAAGGACTAATAAAACATTAGAAGGAATCTATTTATATGTATAGAAAGTTCAAGTTCATGGAATCTATGGTCAGAATTATTTTGATTTTTTTGTCAAAAAATCTCATCCTCAATCTACTGATGAAACAACAGGTAGTCATAAAGTTTGGATAGAATGTTCAAGTTCAAAGACTATTTGATTACAAATAAGTTCAAACGGTCATCATCCTTCAACCACTGCATCAAAAGAAATCTTAGAAAGTTCAAGTTAATGGGATCCAGAGTCAGAACCTTTTTTTTTTGTCAAAAAATCTCATCCTTGATCTACTGAAAAAAAAAGAAAGACATAAGTCTGTAAAAAAGGTTCAAGTTCAAAGACTTTTTGACCACAAATAGACCTTCAAAAGGTCAACCTTGAAGAACTAATAAAACATCAGAAGGAATCTATTTATAAGTATGGAAAGTTCAAGTTCATGGAATCTAGGGTCAGATTTTTTTTTTTTTTTGTCAAAACAAATCTCATCCTTGGTCTACTGAAGAAACAACAGAAAGAAATAAGTCTGTATAGAATGTTCAAGTTCAATGACTCTTTTGCCACAAATAAGTTCAAAAGGTCATTATCCTTGAACCACTGCATCAGAAGGAATCTATTTATATGTATAGAAAGTTCAAGTTAGGGCCAAAACTGTTCAATGTCTATATAAATGATATGTTTAATACATCTGAAGTACTGAAATTCATACTATTTGCAGACGACACAAATATATTTTACAGTAGTGATGATTATAATGAGCTCGTAAATACGGTAAATAGGGAATTACAAATATTAAAAAAGTGGATGGACACAAATAAATTATCCTTGAATATAAATAAAACTAAGGTAATGATGTTCGGTAATTGCAACAAAATGTCTGAACAGAGAATAAGTATTGATGGTATTCAAATTGAAATTGTGAGTGAGATTAAATTTTTGGGAGTAATAATTGACAGTAAATTGTCATGGAAACCCCATGTCAGATACATAAAAACAAAAATCTCAAAAAGCCTCTCAATCATAAATAAAGCAAAACTATACCTTGATGAAAATGCACTACGTATTTTATACTGCACCCTGGTACTACCCTACCTTACTTTTTGTGTTGAAGTGTGGGGGAATACCTACCAGAATACAATAAATCCTCTAATTATATTGCAGAAAAGAGCTATGAGGATCATTCACAAGGTTGGTTTTCTAGAACATACTCATAATCTGTTTATGCAGTCAAAGTTGCTAAAATTTGATGATCTTGTAAAATATAATACATCAATACTCTTATATAAAGCATTTAACAAATTATTACCCCCTAATTTAAAAAGTTTTTTTAAAACTCCAGTGCGAGCTCATAACTTAAGAGGTTTTGGAAATTTTTCATTACCGAGAGCCCAAACCACTCGTAAATATTATTGTGTGTCTGTATGTGGAGTGAAACTCTGGAACAAACTGGACTTGCGACAAAAGCAATGCCGAACTATTCATCAATTTAAATTGTTATATAAACATTGGATCTGGTTAAAATATAGAGATGAGAGTCCTTAATGTAATTGCTGTTGTATCCTGTCTCATAGTGTGAACATGTGCTCAGTGTTTCCTTACCATCGTTGGTATATAGCCATTACCATCGTTGGTATATTGTCCAATAAAATTGTGGCATTGTTTATTTCTATTACATTATAGTTAAAGTGATGTTGTACTCTGTCTCATAGTGTAACATGTGCTCAGTGTTTTCTTACCATCGTTGGTATATTGTGCTTTACCATCGTTGGTATATTGTCCATTACTATTGTTGCTATTGCTTATTCCAATTACATTGTTAGTATAAACTGCTGTTATAAAAATTAGTTGTTGCACATGTGTGAACATGTGCTCAGTGTTTCCTTACCATCGTTGGTATATAGCCATTACCATCGTTGGTATATTGTCCATTAAAATTGTGGCATTTTTTATTTCTATTACATTATAGTTAAAGTGATGTTGTACTCTGTCTCATAGTGTAACATGTGCTCAGTGTTTTCTTACCATCGTTGGTATATTGTGCTTTACCATCGTTGGTATATTGTCCATTACTATTGTTGCTATTGCTTATTCCAATTACATTGTTAGTATAAACTGCTGTTATAAAAATTAGTTGTTACTTGTGGTAACGCCACCATGATATAACATTTGTAAGTAATCTGTGAGAAATATAACAATGAAGAATTCATTATTAATCACTAAATGTGTAACTGGGGTGGGATTAAATAAGTAGTCTTCTTCCCACTCCCTTTCAGGCAGAATTCGATCGTCATATTTGAATACTTTATATTCTGTTTTGTTTTGCTTTATTTTCCTTGCACGATATGACTTAAATTATAATTTGTCTACCTTGTACTTTTTGTGCCATTGCCTGGAATAAATGAAAAATGAAAATAAAATGAATGAAGTTCATGGAATCTCGAGTCAGAATCTTTTTATTTTTTTGTCAAAAATGTCTTCCTTGACCTACTGATGAAACAACAGTTTTTCATAAAGTCTGTATAGAATGTTCAAGTTAAAAGATTATTTGGCCACAAATAAGTTCAAAAGGTCATAATCCTTCAACCACTGCATCAGAAGTTATCTATTTATATGCATAGAAAGTTTAAGTTCATGGGATCCAAGGTCAGAATCTTTTTCTTTTTTTTTGTCAAAAATTCTAATCTTTGGTCTACTGAAGAAACAACAGAAAGTCACAAGTCTGTAAAGAAGGTTCAATATCAAAAGACTCTTTGGCCAAAAATAAGTTCAAAGGGTCATCCTTGAAGGACTAATAAAACATTAGAAGGAATCTATTTATATGTATAGAAAGTTCAAGTTCATGGAATCTAGGGTCAGAATTATTTTGATTTTTTTGTCAAAAAATCTCATCCTCAATCTACTGATGAAACAACAGGTAGTCATAAAGTTTGGATAGTATGTTCAAGTTCAAAGACTATTTGATTACAAATAAGTTCAAATGGTCATCATCCTTCAACCACTGCATCAAAAGAAATCTTAGATATGCTTAGACAGTTCCAGTTAAAGGGATCCAGAGTCAGAACCTTTTTTTTGTCAAAAAATCTCATCCTTGATCTACTGAAGAAAAAAAAGAAAGGCATAAGTCTGTAAAAAAGGTTCAAGTTCAAAGACTTTTTGACCACAAATAGACCTTCAAAAGGTCATCCTTGAAGAACTAATAAAACATCAGAAGGAATCTATTTATAAGTATGGAATGTTCAAGTTCATGGAATCTAGGGTCAGATTTTTTTTTTTTTTTTGTCAAAACAAATCTCATCCTTGGTCTACTGAAGAAACAACAGAAAGTCATAAGTCTGTAAAGAAGGTTCAATTTCAAAGACTATTCGGCCAAAAATAAGTTCAAAGGGTCATCCTTGAAGGACTAATAAAACATAAGAAGGAATCTATTTATATGTATAGATATTTCAAGTTCATGGAATCTAGGGTCAGAACTATTTTGATTTTTTTTGTCAAAAAATCTCATCCTCAATCTACTGATGAAACAACAGGGTCAGAATTGTTTTTTTGTTTTTTAAGTCAAAAAAATCTCATCCTTGGTCTACTGAAGAAACAACAGAAAGAAATAAGTCTGTATAGAATGTTCAAGTTCAATGACTCTTTTGCCACAAATAAGTTCAAACGGTCATCATCCTTGAATCACTGCATCAAAAGAAGTCTTAGATATGCTTACAAAGTTTAAGTCAATGGGATCCAGAGTCAGAATCTTTTTTTTCGTCAAAAAATCTCATCCTTGATCTACTGAAGAAACAAAAGAAAGACATAAGTCTGTAAAGAAGGTTCAATTTCAAAGACTCTTTTGCCAAAAATAAGTTCAAAGGGTCATTCTTGAAGGACTAATAAAACATCAGAAGGAATCTATTTATATGTATAGAAAGTTCAAGTTCATTGAATCTAGGGTCAGAATTATTTTGATTTTTTTTGTCAAAAAATCTCATCCTTAATTTACTGATGAAACAACAGGTAGTCATAAAGTCTGTATAGAATGTTGAAGTTCAAAGACTATTTGGTCACAAATATGTTCAAACGGTCATCATCCTTGAACCACTGCATCAAAAGAAATCTTAGATATGCTTAGAAAGTTTAAGTTGATAACAATTAGAGTCAGAATCTTTTTTTTTGTCAAAAAAAAATCTCATCCTTGGTCTACTGAAGAAACAACAGAAAGAAATAAGTCTGTAAAAAAGGTTCAAGTTCAAAGACTTTTTGACCACAAATAGACCTTCAAAAGGTCATCCTTGAAGAACTAATAAAACATCAGAAGAAATCTATTTATAAGTATAGAAAGTTCAAGTTCATGGAATCTAGGATCAGAATTATTTTGATTTTTTGTCAAAAATCTCATCCTCAATCTACTGATTAAACAACAGGTAGTCATAAAGTCTGGATAGAATGTTCAAGTTCAAAGACTATTTGGTTACAAAAAAGTTCACACGGTCACCATCCTTGAACCACTGCATCAAAAGAAATCTTAGATATGCTTACAAAGTTTAAGTTAATGGGATCCAGAGTCAGAATCTTTTTTTTTGTCAAAAAATCTCATCCTTGGTCTACTGAAGAAACAACAGAAAGAAATAAGTCTGTATAGAATGTTCAAGTTCAATGACTCTTTTGCCACAAATAAGTTCAAACGGTCATCATCCTTGAACCACTGCATCAAAAGAAATCTTAGATATGCTTAGAAAGTTCAAGTTAATGGGATCCAGAGTCAGAACCTTTTTTTTAGTCAAAAAATCTCATCCTTGATCTACTGAAGAAAAAAAGAATGACATAAGTCTGTAAAAAAGGTTCAAGTTCAAAGACTTTTTTGACCACAAACAGACCTTCAAAAGGTCATCCTTGAAGAACTAATAAAACATCAGAAGGAATCTATTTATAAGTATAGAAAGTTCAAGTTCATGGAATCTAGGGTCAGAAATGTTTTTTTTGTTGTTTTTTTTTGTCACAAATGTCTTCCTTGACCTACTGATGAAACAAAAGTTTTTCATAAAGTCTGTATAGAATGTTCAAGTTAAAAGATTGTTCGGCCACAATAAGTTCAAAAGGTCATCATCCTTCAACCACTGCATCAGAAGTTATCTATTTATATGCATAGAAAGTTTAAGTTCATGGGATCCAAGGTCAGAATCTTTTTCTTTTTTTTTTGTCAAAAATTGTAATCTTTGGTCTACTGAAGAAACAACAGAAAGTCACAAGTCTGTAAAGAAGGTTCAATTTCAAAAGACTCTTTGGCCAAAAATAAGTTCAAAGGGTCATCCTTGAAGGACTAATAAAACATTAGAAGGAATCTATTTATATGTATAGAAAGTTCAAGTTCATGGAATCTATGGTCAGAATTATTTTGATTTTTTTGTCAAAAAATCTCATCCTCAATCTACTGATGAAACAACAGGTAGTCATAAAGTTTGGATAGAATGTTCAAGTTCAAAGACTATTTGATTACAAATAAGTTCAAACGGTCATCATCCTTCAACCACTGCATCAAAAGAAATCTTAGAAAGTTCAAGTTAATGGGATCCAGAGTCAGAACCTTTTTTTTTTGTCAAAAAATCTCATCCTTGATCTACTGAAAAAAAAAGAAAGACATAAGTCTGTAAAAAAGGTTCAAGTTCAAAGACTTTTTGACCACAAATAGACCTTCAAAAGGTCAACCTTGAAGAACTAATAAAACATCAGAAGGAATCTATTTATAAGTATGGAAAGTTCAAGTTCATGGAATCTAGGGTCAGATTTTTTTTTTTTTTTTGTCAAAACAAATCTCATCCTTGGTCTACTGAAGAAACAACAGAAAGAAATAAGTCTGTATAGAATGTTCAAGTTCAATGACTCTTTTGCCACAAATAAGTTCAAAAGGTCATTATCCTTGAACCACTGCATCAGAAGGAATCTATTTATATGTATAGAAAGTTCAAGTTAGGGCCAAAACTGTTCAATGTCTATATAAATGATATGTTTAATACATCTGAAGTACTGAAATTCATACTATTTGCAGACGACACAAATATATTTTACAGTAGTGATGATTATAATGAGCTCATAAATACGGTAAATAGGGAATTACAAATATTAAAAAAGTGGATGGACACAAATAAATTATCCTTGAATATAAATAAAACTAAGGTAATGATGTTCGGTAATTGCAACAAAATGTCTGAACAGAGAATAAGTATTGATGGTATTCAAATTGAAATTGTGAGTGAGATTAAATTTTTGGGAGTAATAATTGACAGTAAATTGTCATGGAAACCCCATGTCAGATACATAAAAACAAAAATCTCAAAAAGCCTCTCAATCATAAATAAAGCAAAACTATACCTTGATGAAAATGCACTACGTATTTTATACTGCACCCTGGTACTACCCTACCTTACTTTTTGTGTTGAAGTGTGGGGGAATACCTACCAGAATACAATAAATCCTCTAATTATATTGCAGAAAAGAGCTATGAGGATCATTCACAAGGTTGGTTTTCTAGAACATACTCATAATCTGTTTATGCAGTCAAAGTTGCTAAAATTTGATGATCTTGTAAAATATAATACATCAATACTCTTATATAAAGCATTTAACAAATTATTACCCCCTAATTTAAAAAGTTTTTTTAAAACTCCAGTGCGAGCTCATAACTTAAGAGGTTTTGGAAATTTTTCATTACCGAGAGCCCAAACCACTCGTAAATATTATTGTGTGTCTGTATGTGGAGTGAAACTCTGGAACAAACTGGACTTGCGACAAAAGCAATGCCGAACTATTCATCAATTTAAATTGTTATATAAACATTGGATCTGGTTAAAATATAGAGATGAGAGTCCTTAATGTAATTGCTGTTGTATCCTGTCTCATAGTGTGAACATGTGCTCAGTGTTTCCTTACCATCGTTGGTATATAGCCATTACCATCGTTGGTATATTGTCCAATAAAATTGTGGCATTGTTTATTTCTATTACATTATAGTTAAAGTGATGTTGTACTCTGTCTCATAGTGTAACATGTGCTCAGTGTTTTCTTACCATCGTTGGTATATTGTGCTTTACCATCGTTGGTATATTGTCCATTACTATTGTTGCTATTGCTTATTCCAATTACATTGTTAGTATAAACTGCTGTTATAAAAATTAGTTGTTGCACATGTGTGAACATGTGCTCAGTGTTTCCTTACCATCGTTGGTATATAGCCATTACCATCGTTGGTATATTGTCCATTAAAATTGTGGCATTTTTTATTTCTATTACATTATAGTTAAAGTGATGTTGTACTCTGTCTCATAGTGTAACATGTGCTCAGTGTTTTCTTACCATCGTTGGTATATTGTGCTTTACCATCGTTGGTATATTGTCCATTACTATTGTTGCTATTGCTTATTCCAATTACATTGTTAGTATAAACTGCTGTTATAAAAATTAGTTGTTACTTGTGGTAACGCCACCATGATATAACATTTGTAAGTAATCTGTGAGAAATATAACAATGAAGAATTCATTATTAATCACTAAATGTGTAACTGGGGTGGGATTAAATAAGTAGTCTTCTTCCCACTCCCTTTCAGGCAGAATTCGATCGTCATATTTGAATACTTTATATTCTGTTTTGTTTTGCTTTATTTTCCTTGCACGATATGACTTAAATTATAATTTGTCTACCTTGTACTTTTTGTGCCATTGCCTGGAATAAATGAAAAATGAAAATAAAATGAATGAAGTTCATGGAATCTCGAGTCAGAATCTTTTTATTTTTTTGTCAAAAATGTCTTCCTTGACCTACTGATGAAACAACAGTTTTTCATAAAGTCTGTATAGAATGTTCAAGTTAAAAGATTATTTGGCCACAAATAAGTTCAAAAGGTCATAATCCTTCAACCACTGCATCAGAAGTTATCTATTTATATGCATAGAAAGTTTAAGTTCATGGGATCCAAGGTCAGAATCTTTTTCTTTTTTTTTGTCAAAAATTCTAATCTTTGGTCTACTGAAGAAACAACAGAAAGTCACAAGTCTGTAAAGAAGGTTCAATATCAAAAGACTCTTTGGCCAAAAATAAGTTCAAAGGGTCATCCTTGAAGGACTAATAAAACATTAGAAGGAATCTATTTATATGTATAGAAAGTTCAAGTTCATGGAATCTAGGGTCAGAATTATTTTGATTTTTTTGTCAAAAAATCTCATCCTCAATCTACTGATGAAACAACAGGTAGTCATAAAGTTTGGATAGTATGTTCAAGTTCAAAGACTATTTGATTACAAATAAGTTCAAATGGTCATCATCCTTCAACCACTGCATCAAAAGAAATCTTAGATATGCTTAGACAGTTCCAGTTAAAGGGATCCAGAGTCAGAACCTTTTTTTTGTCAAAAAATCTCATCCTTGATCTACTGAAGAAAAAAAAGAAAGGCATAAGTCTGTAAAAAAGGTTCAAGTTCAAAGACTTTTTGACCACAAATAGACCTTCAAAAGGTCATCCTTGAAGAACTAATAAAACATCAGAAGGAATCTATTTATAAGTATGGAATGTTCAAGTTCATGGAATCTAGGGTCAGATTTTTTTTTTTTTTTTGTCAAAACAAATCTCATCCTTGGTCTACTGAAGAAACAACAGAAAGTCATAAGTCTGTAAAGAAGGTTCAATTTCAAAGACTATTCGGCCAAAAATAAGTTCAAAAGGTCATTATCCTTGAATCACTGCATCAGAAGGAATCTATTTATATGTATAGAAAGTTCAAGTTCATGGAATCTCGGGTCAGAATCTTTTTATTTTTTGTCAAAAATGTCTTCCTTGACCTACTGATGAAACAACAGTTTTTCATAAAGTCTGTATAGAATGTTCAAGTTAAAAGATTATTTGGCCACAAATAAGTTCAAAAGGTCATCATCCTTCAATCACTGCATCAGAAGTTATCTATTTATATGCATAGAAAGTTTAAGTTCATGGGATCCAAGGTCAGAATCTTTTTCTTTTTTTTTTGTCAAAAAATCTAATCTTTGGTCTACTGAAGAAACAACAGAAAGTCATAAGTCTATAAAAAAGGTTCAAGTTCAAAGACTATTTGGCAACAAATAAATTCAAAAGGTCACCCTTGAAGAACTAATAAAACATCAGAAGGAATCTATTTATATGTATAGAAAGTTCAAGTTCATTGAATCTAGGGTCAGAATTATTTTGATTTTTTTTGTCAAAAAATCTCATCCTTAGTTTACTGATGAAACAACAGGTAGTCATAAAGTCTGTATAGAATGTTGAAGTTCAAAGACTATTTGGTCACAAATAAGTTCAAACGGGCATCATCCTTGAACCACTGCATCAAAAGAAATCTTAGATATGCTTAGAAAGTTTAAGTTAATAACATTTAGAGTCAGAATCTTTTTTTTTTTTGTCCAAAAATCTAATCTTTGGTCTACTGAAGAAACAACAGGAAGTCATAAGTCTGTAAAGAAGGTTCAATTTCAAAGACTCTTCGGCCAAAAATAAGTTCAAAGGGTCATCCTTGAAGGACTAATAAAACATAAGACGGAATCTATTTATACGTATAGAAAGTTCAAGTTCATGGGTCAGAATTATTTTGATTTTTATGTCAAAAAATATCATCCTCAATCTACTGATGAAACAACAGGTAGTCATAAAGTCTGGATAGAACGTTCAAGTTCAAAGACTATTTAATTACAAATAAGTTCAATCGGTCATCAGCCTTGAACCACTGCATCAAAAGCTATCTTAGATATGCTTAGAAAGTTCAAGTTAATGAGATCCAGAGTCAGAATCTTTTTTGTCAAAAAATCTCATCCTTGATCTACTGAAGAAAAAAAAGAAAGACATAAGTCTTTAAAAAAGGTTCAAGTTCAAAGACTTTTTGACCACAAATAGACCTTCAAAAGGTCATCCTTGAAGAACTAATAAAACATCAGAAGCAATCTATTTATAAGTATGGAAAGTTCAAGTTCATGGAATCTAGGGTCAGAATTTTTTTTTTTTTTTTTGTCAAAACAAATCTCATCCTTGGTCTACTGAAGAAACAACAGAAAGTCATAAGTCTGTAAAGAAGGTTCAGTTTCAAAGACTATTCGGCCAAAAATAAGTTCAAAGGGTCATCCTTGAAGGACTAATAAAACATAAGAAGGAATCTATTTATATGTATAGATATTTCAAGTTCATGGAATCTAGGGTCAGAATTATTTTGATTTTTTTTTTTGTCAAAAAATCTCATCCTCAATCTACTGATGAAACAACAGGTAGTCATAAAGTCTGGATAGAACGTTCAAGTTCAAAGACTATTTAATTACAAATAAGTTCAATCGGTCATCATCCTTGAACCACTGCATCAAAAGCTATCTTAGATATGCTTATAAAGTTAATGGGATCCAGAGTCACAATCTTTTTTTTGTCAAAAAATCTCATCCTTGAGCAACTGAAGAAAAAAAAGAAAGTCATAAGTCTGTAAAAAAGGTTCAAGTTCAAAAACTTTTTGGCCACATATAGACCTTCAAAAGGTCATCCTTGAAGAACTAATAATACATCAGAAGAAATCTATTTATAAGTATAGAAAGTTCAAGTTCATGGAATCTAGGGTCAGAATTGTTTTTTTGTTTTTTTGTCAAAAAAATCTCATCCTTGGTCTAATGAAAAAACAACAGAAAGAAATAAGTCTGTATAGAATGTTCAAGTTCAATGACTCTTTTGCCACAAATAAGTTCAAAAGGTCATCATCCTTGAACCACTGCATCAAAAGAAATCTTAGATATTACAAAGTTTAAGTTAATGGGATCCAGAGTCAGAATCTTTTTTTGTCAAAAAATCTCATCCTTGATCTACTGAAGAAACAAAAGAAAGACATAAGTCTATAAAAAAGGTTCAAGTTCAAAGACTATTTGGCAACAAATAAATTCAAAAGGCCATCCTTGAAGAACTAATAAAACATCAGAAGAAATCTATTTATAAGTATAGAAAGTTCAAGTTCATGGAATCTAGGGTCAGAATTGTTTTTTTGTTTTTTTGTCAAAAAAATCTCATCCTTTGTCTACTGAAGCAACCCGATCACACATAAATGCGTATAAATAGTACGAGTGTGCAATGTCGTGGAATGTATACGCCAAAAAATGCGTCTCATATGCACGCGAAAAACCGCGTGCCATAGACACGCCAAAATGAGTTTTGGCGTATACATTCCACGACATTGCACACTCGTACTATTTATACGCATTTTTGTGAGAATACCCTGACTGAAGAAACAACAGAAAGAAATAAGTCTGTATAGAATGTTCAAGTTCAATGACTCTTTTGCCACAAATAAGTTCAAACGGTCATCATCCTTGAACCACTGCATCAAAAGAAATCTTAGATATGCTTACAAAGTTTAAGTTAATGGGATCCAGAGTCAGAATCTTTTTTTTGTCAAAAAATCTCATCCTTGGTCTACTGAAGAAACAACAGAAAGAAATAAGTCTGTACAGAATGTTCAAGTTCAATGACTCTTTTGCCACAAATAAGTTCAAACGGTCATCATCCTTGAACCACTGCATCAAAAGAAGTCTTAGATATGCTTACAAAGTTCAAGTTAATGGGATCCAGATTCAGAATCTTTTTTTTTGTCAAAAAATCTCATCCTTGATCTACTGAAGAAACAACAGAAAGACATAAGTCTGTAAAAAAGGTTCAAGTTCAAAGACTATTTGGCAACAAATAAGTTCAAAAGGTCATCCTTGAAGAACTAATAAAGCATCAGAAGGAATCTATTTATATGTATAGCAAGTTCAAGTTCATGGAATCTAGGGTCAGAATTATTTTGATTTTTTTTGTCAAAAAAATCTCATCCTTGGTCTACTGAAGAAACATCAGAAAGAAATAAGTTTGTATAGAATGTTCAAGTTCAATGACTCTTTTGCCACAAACAAGTTCAAAAGGTCATCCTTGAAGAAGTAATAAAGCATCACAAGGATTCTATTTATATGTAAATATTACGAGTCATTGTTATGCGAGATCCAATATATATTTCATATGTAGTCTATTTTATGCATAGAAAATTCAAGTTCATAGAATCTAAGGTCAGAATATTTTATTTTTCACAAAAAGTCATCCTTGAACTACTTATGAAACATTAGGAGTCTATTGGCATGCATAGAAAGTTCAAGTTCAAATTGACCCCTTCTTAGGGTCAGAAAAAATAGTTTAAAAAGTCATGTTTGAACTTCTGAGGAAACACCATATTATGTATAGACAGTTGAATCTATTTATAGGAAGTTAAAGTTTATAGTCTCTTTTGGCAAAAAATAAGTTCAAAAGTTCATTCATTCAAAAAGTCATGTTAGATCTTTCGAGGAAACACCATAAAGTAATATGTTTGTACATTTTAAGTTTGAAGACTGCTTGGCCAAAAATGTATTACAATTTTTACACTTGAACTACTGACGAATCTGTTCCTATGTAGAGAAAGTTCAAGTTCATAGACTCTTCGGCAAAAAAATAAGTTTAAAAGATTATCCTTGAAATACAGTATCTATTAGAAAGTTCTAAAGTTCAAGTTCAAAGCTCTGGTAAAAAAAAACAAGTTCAAAAGTTTTTCCTTGATTTACTCATGAAACAATAAGAATGAATATATTAGTATGAAGAGAAAGTTCAAGTTCATAGAATCCAGGGACAGAATTTTTCTTCAGAAAGTCACATTTGGACTTTTGATGAAACATCAGAAAGTCATACGTTACTGATGAAACATCCAAAGTCTGTATAAAAATTTAAAGACTCTTTGGCTAGTAATGTTCAAAATTTCGTTCTTGAACTGGGATGAAACATTGAAGTCTGTGAGTCTCAGCTTTAACATTCTAAAAATTCATACATTCAGATATTACAGTAGCCACAAAAAGGTTCCATATTTAACTACTGAACATATTTCTGGCCATTTAATATCAGAAGGATTCTAAACATTATATTGTAAAAACAAACAACAAAACCTTCTGTGGATTTGTATTTGGTCAGAAATGGAAGAGATTAGTGCTTTTGCATCGCATTGCATTAAAAACTCGCTGTGCATCGACGAGACAGTACCTTTGCATTGCATAGGAAACGTAGTGCATTTAGGAATTAGCGCTTTTCAATTGCATATAATATTTCTTTGTGCAACGAAGAGATTAGTGCCTTTACATTGCATTACATTGCATACGAAAAAACTCGTTCATAGAAGACATTTGCATGCATTTGCATACAAAAACCTTTTGTGCATTGAAGAAATTAGTGTTTTTGCATTGCATTGCATAAAAAACTCGCTTTGCACCGAAGAGACAGTGCCTTTGTATTGCATAGATCTCGTGCAATCTTTTGCATTGAATTTTTGTGCATTTAAGAATGTAGTGGTTTCTAATGCATTGCATATTTAAATCGCTGTGCACTGAGAGTAAGTGTTTTTGCATTGCATTGAATACTGAAAAACTTGTGCAATAAGATTAGTTATTCTGCATTGCATTGCATAAAAAACTCGCTTTGCAATGAAGAGAAAGTGCCATTGCATAGATCTCTTGCAATGAAGATATGAGTGTTTTTGCTTTGCATATAAGAATTCGCGGTGCAATAAAGAGATAAGTGTTTTTGCATTGAATTACATTGCATACAAAAAAAACTCGTGCATAGAAGACTTTTGCATGCATTGCATACAAAAACCTTTTTGTGCATTCAATAAATTAGTGGTTTCTAATGCATTGCATATTTAAATTGCTGTGCACTGAGAGTAAGTGTTTTTGCATTGCATTGAATAACGGAAAAACGTGTGCAATAATATTAGTTATTCTTCATTGCATGTACTTCCAAAAAATCTTCTGCAATGAGGAGATTATTGCTTTTGCATTGTATTGCATAAAAAACTAGCTTTGCACCAAAGACACAGTGCTAGCATTCTATAATTTCGTGCAATGAAGATATTAGCGCTTTTGCTTTGCATATAAGAATTCGCGGTGCAATAAAGAGATAAGTGCTTTTGCATTGCATTGCATTGCATACAAAAAAACTCGTGCATAGAAGACTTTTGCATACATTGCATACAAAAACCTTTTGTGCATTCAAGAAATTAGTGATTTCTAATGCATTGCATATTTAAATTGCTGTGCACTGAGAGTAAGTGTTTTTGCATTGCATTGAATACGGGAAAACGTGTGCAATAAGTTTAGCTATTCTGCATTGCATTTACTTCCAAAAAATCTTGTGCAATGAGGAGATTATTGCTTTTGCATTGCATTGCATAAAAAACTCGCTTTGCACCGGAGACAGTGCCTTTGCATGTAAGAATTCGCGGTGCAATAAAGAGATAAGTGCTTTTGCATTGCATTGCATTGCATACGAAAAAACTCGTGCATAGAAGACTTTTACATGCACTGAATACAAAAACCTTTTGTGCATTTAAGAAATAAGTAGTTTCTAATGCATTGCATTTTTAAATCGCTTTGCAGTGAAAGTGTTTTTGCATTGCATTGAATACAGAAAAACTTGTGCAATAAGATTAGTTATTCTACACTGCATTGCATACAAAAACTTGTACAATGAGGAGATTATTGCGTTTGCATTGCATTGCATAAAAAACTTGCATTTCAGACAGTGCCTTTACATTGCATAGGTCTCGTGCAATGAAGATATTAGCAATAACAAGATTTTAGCAATAACATTGCATTGAATACGGGAAAACTTGTGCAATGAGAATAGTACTTCAGCATTTGCATTAAAAAAAAAAAATACTGAAGAAACAACAGAAAGTCATAAGTCTGTAAAGAAGCTTCAATATCAAAGACTCTTTGGCCAAATATAAATTCAAAGGGTCGTCCTTGAAGAACTAATAAAACATCAGAATGAATGTATTTATATGTATAAAAAAGTTCAAGGTCATGAACCTCGGGTCAGAACCATTTTATTTTTTTGTCAAAAATGTCTTCCTTGACCTACTGATGAAACAACAGTTTTTCATAAAGTCTAAATAGAATGTTCAAGTTCAATGACTCTTTTGCCACAAATAAGTTCAAAAGATCATTATCATTGAACCACTGCATCAGAAGGAATCCATTTATATGTATAGAAAGTTCAAGTTCATGGAATCTCGGGGCAGAATCTTTTAATTTTTTTGTCAAAAATGTCTTCCTTGACCTACTGATGAAACAAAAGTTTTTCATAAAGTCTGTATAGATGTTCAAGTTAAAAGATTATTTGGCCACAAATAAGTTCAAAAGGTCATTATCCTTGAACCACTGCATCAGAAGGAATCTATTTATATGTATAGAAAGTTCAAGTTCATGGAATCTCCTGTCAGAATCTTTTTATTTTTTTGTCAAAAATGTCTTCCTTGACCTACTGATGAAACAACATTTTTTCATAAAATCTGTATAGATTGTTCAAGTTAAAAGATTATTTGGCCACAAATAAGTTCAAAAGGTCATCATCCTTCAACCACTGCATCAGAAGTTATCTATTTATATGCATAGAAAGTTTAAGTTCATGGGATCCAAGGTCAGAATCTTTTTCTTTCTTTTTTTGTCAAAAATTCTTATCTTTGGTCTACTGAAGAAACAAAAGAAAGTCATAAGTCTGTAAAGAAGGTTCAATTTCAAAAGACTCTTTGGCCAAACATAAGTTCAAAGGGTCATCCTTGAAGGACTAATAAAACATTAGAAGGAATCTATTTATATGTATAGAAAGTTCAAGTTCATGGAATCTAGGGTCAGAATTATTTTGATTTTTATGTCAAAAAATCTCATCCTCAATCTACTGATGAAACAACAGGTAGTCATAAAGTGTGAATAGAATGTTCAAGTTCAAAGACTATTTGATTACAAATAAGTTCAAACGGTCATCATCCTTGAACCACTGCATCAAAAGAAATCTTAGATATGCTTACAAAGTTTAATTTAATGGGATCCAGAGTAAGAATCTTTTTTTTTTTGTCAAAAAATCTCATCCTTGATCTACCGAAGAAAAAAAGAAAGACATAAGTCTGTAAAAAAGGTTCAAGTTCAAAGACTTTTTGACCACAAACAGACCTTCAAAAGGTCATCCTTGAAGAACTAATAAAACATCAGAAGGAATCTATTTGTAATAATAGAAAGTTCAAGTTCATGGAATCTAGGGTCAGAAATGTTTTTTTGTTTTTTTTGTCAAAAAAATCTCATCCTTGGTCTACTGAAGAAACAACAGAAAGAAATAAGTCTGAATAGAATGTTCAAGTTCAATGACTCTTTTGCCACAAATAAGTTCAAAAGGTCATTATCCTTGAACCACTGCATCAGAAGGAATCCATTTATATGTATAGAAAGTTCAAGTTCATGGAATCTCGGGTCAGAATCTTTTAATTTTTTTGTCAAAAATGTCTTCCTTGACCTACTGATGAAACAAAAGTTTTTCATAAAGTCTGTATAGAATGTTCAAGTTAAAAGATTATTTGGCCACAAATAAGTTCAAAAGGTCATCATCCTTCAACCACTGCATCAGAAGTTATCTATTTATATGCATAGAAAGTTTAAGTTCATGGGATCCAAGGTCAGAATCTTTTTTTTTTTGTCAATAAATCTAATCTTTGGTCTACTGAAGAAACAACAGAAAGAAATAAGTCTGTATAGAATGTTCAAGTTCAATGACTCTTTTGCCACAAATAAGTTCAAAAGGTCATAATCCTTCAACCACTGCATCAGAAGTTATCTATTTATATGCATAGAAAGTTTAAGTTCATGGGATCCAAGGTCAGAATCTTTTTCTTTTTTTTTGTCAAAAATTCTAATCTTTGGTCTACTGAAGAAACAACAGAAAGTCACAAGTCTGTGAAGAAGGTTCAATTTCAAAAGACTCTTTGGCCAAAAATAAGTTCAAAGGGTCATCCTTGAAGGACTAATAAAACATTAGAAGAAATCTATTTATATGTATAGAAAGTTCAAGTTCATGGAATCTAGGGTCAGAATTATTTTGATTTTTTTTTTTGTCAAAAAATCTCATCCTCAATCTACTGATGAAACAACAGGTAGTCATAAAGTTTGGATAGAATGTTCAAGTTCAAAGACTATTTGATTACAAATAAGTTCAAACGGTCATCATCCTTCAACCACTGCATCAAAAGAAATCTTAGATATGCTTATAAAGTTCAAGTTAATGGGATCCAGAGTCAGAACCTTTTTTTGTCAAAAAACTCATCCTTGATCTAATGAAGAAAAAAAAGAAAGACATAAGTCTGTAAAAAAGATTCAAGTTCAAAGACTTTTTGACCACAAATAGACCTTCAAATGGTCATCCTTGAAGAACTAATAAAACATCAGAAGGAATCTATTTGTAAGTATGGAAAGTTCAAGTTCATGGAGTCTAGGGTCAGATTTTTTTTTTTATTTTTTTTTTATTTTTTGTCAAAACAAATCTCATCCTTGGTCTACTGAAGAAACAACAGAAAGTCATAAGTCTGTAAAGAAGGTTCAATTTCAAAGACTATTCGGCCAAAAATAAGTTCAAAGGGTCATCCTTGAAGGACTAATAAAACATGAGAAGGAATCCATTTATATGTATAGAAAATTCAAGTTCATGGAATCTCGGGTCAGAATCTTTTAATTTTTTTGTCAAAAATGTCTTCCTTGACCTACTGATGAAACAAAAGTTTTTCATAAAGTCTGTATAGAATGTTCAAGTTAAAAGATTATTTGGCCACAAATAAGTTCAAAAGGTCATCATCCTTCAACCAATGCATCAGAAGTTATCTATTTATATGCATAGAAAGTTTAAGTTCATGGGATCCAGGTCAGAATCATTTTCTTTTTTTTTTTTTGTCAAAAATTCTTATCTTTGGTCTACTGAAGAAACAAAAGAAAGTCATAAGTCTGTAAAGAAGGTTCAATTTCAAAAGACTCTTTGGCCAAACATAAGTTCACAGGGTCATCCTTGAAGGACTAATAAAACATCAGAAGGAATCTATTTATAAGTATAGAAAGTTCAAGTTCATGGAATCTAGGGTCAGAAATGTTTTTTTTGTTTTTTTTTGTCAAAAAAATCTCATCCTTGGTCTACTGAAGAAACAACAGAAAGAAATAAGTCTGAATAGAATGTTCAAGTTGAATGACTCTTTTGCCACAAATAAGTTCAAAAGGTCATTATCCTTGAACCACTGCATCAGAAGGAATCCATTTATATGTATAGAAAGTTCAAGTTCATGGAATCTCGGGTCAGAATCTTTTAATTTTTTTGTCAAAAATGTCTTCCTTGACCTACTGATGAAACAAAAGTTTTTCATAAAGTCTGTATAGAATGTTCAAGTTAAAAGATTATTTGGCCACAAATAAGTTCAAAAGGTCATCATCCTTCAACCACTGCATCAGAAGTTATCTATTTATATGCATAGAAAGTTTAGGTTCATGGGATCCAAGGTCAGAATCTTTTTTTTTTTTGTCAAAAAATCTAATCCTTGGTCTACTGAAGAAACAACAGAAAGTCATAAGTCTGTAAAGAAGGTTCAATTTCAAAGACTATTCGGCCAAAAATAAGTTCAAAGGGTCATCCTTGAAGGACTAATAAAACATAAGAAGGAATCCATTTATATGTATAGAAAATTCAAGTTCATGGAATCTCGGGTCAGAATCTTTTAATTTTTTTGTCAAAAATGTCTTCCTTGACCTACTGATGAAACAAAAGTTTTTCATAAAGTCTGTATAGAATGTTCAAGTTAAAAGATTATTTGGCCACAAATAAGTTCAAAAGGTCATCATCCTTCAACCAATGCATCAGAAGTTATCTATTTATATGCATAGAAAGTTTAAGTTCATGGGATCCAGGTCAGAATCATTTTCTTTTTTTTTTGTCAAAAATTCTTATCTTTGGTCTACTGAAGAAACAAAAGAAAGTCATAAGTCTGTAAAGAAGGTTCAATTTCAAAAGACTCTTTGGCCAAACATAAGTTCAAAGGGTCATCCTTGAAGGACTAATAAAACATCAGAAGGAATCTATTTATAAGTATAGAAAGTTCAAGTTCATGGAATCTAGGGTCAGAAATGTTTTTTTTTGTTTTTTTTTGTCAAAAAAATCTCATCCTTGGTCTACTGAAGAAACAACAGAAAGAAATAAGTCTGAATAGAATGTTCAAGTTGAATGACTCTTTTGCCACAAATAAGTTCAAAAGGTCATTATCCTTGAACCACTGCATCAGAAGGAATCCATTTATATGTATAGAAAGTTCAAGTTCATGGAATCTCGGGTCAGAATCTTTTAATTTTTTTGTCAAAAATGTCTTCCTTGACCTACTGATGAAACAAAGGTTTTTCATAAAGTCTGTATAGAATGTTCAAGTTAAAAGATTATTTGGCCACAAATAAGTTCAAAAGGTCATCATCCTTCAACCACTGCATCAGAAGTTATCTATTTATATGCATAGAAAGTTTAGGTTCATGGGATCCAAGGTCAGAATCTTTTTTTTTTTGTCAAAAAATCTAATCTTTGGTCTACTGAAGAAACAACAGAAAGAAATAAGTCTGTATAGAATGTTCAAGTTCAATCACTCTTTTGCCACAAATAAGTTCAAAAGGTCATAATCCTTCAACCACTGCATCAGAAGTTATCTATTTATATGCATAGAAAGTTTAAGTTTCATGGGATCCAAGGTCAGAAACTTTTTCTTTTTTTGTCAAAAATTCTAATCTTTGGTCTACTGAAGAAACAACAGAAAGTCACAAGTCTGTGAAGAAGGTTCAATTTCAAAAGACTCTTTGGCCAAAAATAAGTTCAAAGGGTCATCCTTGAAGGACTAATAAAACATTAGAAGAAATCTATTTATATGTATAGAAAGTTCAAGTTCATGGAATCTAGGGTCAGAATTATTTTGTTTTTTTTTTTTGTCAAAAAATCTCATCCTCAATCTACTGATGAAACAACAGGTAGTCATAAAGTTTGGATAAAATGTTCAAGTTCAAAGACTATTTGATTACAAATAAGTTCAAACGGTCATCATCCTTCAACCAGTGCATCAAAAGAAATCTTAGATATGCTTAGAAAGTTAAAGTTAATGGGATCCAGAGTCAGAACCTTTTTTTGTCAAAAAACTGATCCTTGATCTACTGAAGAAAAAAAAGAAAGACATAAGTCTGTAAAAAAGATTCAAGTTCAAAGACTTTTTGACCACAAATAGACCTTCAAAAGTTCATCCTTGAAGAACTAATAAAACATCAGAAGGAATCTATTTGTAAGTATGGAAAGTTCAAGTTCATGGAATCTAGGGTCAGATTTTTTTTTTTTTTTTTTTTTTTTTTTTTTTTTTGTCAAAAAAATCTCATCCTTGGTCTACTGAAGAAACAACAGAAAGAAATAAGTCTGAATAGAATGTTCAAGTTGAATGACTCTTTTGCCACAAATAAGTTCAAAAGGTCATTATCCTTGAACCACTGCATCAGAAGGAATCCATTTATATGTATAGAAAGTTCAAGTTCATGGAATCTCGGGTCAGAATCTTTTAATTTTTTTGTCAAAAATGTCTTCCTTGACCTACTGATGAAACAAAGGTTTTTCATAAAGTCTGTATAGAATGTTCAAGTTAAAAGATTATTTGGCCACAAATAAGTTCAAAAGGTCATCATCCTTCAACCACTGCATCAGAAGTTATCTATTTATATGCATAGAAAGTTTAGGTTCATGGGATCCAAGGTCAGAATCTTTTTTTTTTTGTCAAAAAATCTAATCTTTGGTCTACTGAAGAAACAACAGAAAGAAATAAGTCTGTATAGAATGTTCAAGTTCAATCACTCTTTTGCCACAAATAAGTTCAAAAGGTCATAATCCTTCAACCACTGCATCAGAAGTTATCTATTTATATGCATAGAAAGTTTAAGTTTCATGGGATCCAAGGTCAGAAACTTTTTCTTTTTTTGTCAAAAATTCTAATCTTTGGTCTACTGAAGAAACAACAGAAAGTCACAAGTCTGTGAAGAAGGTTCAATTTCAAAAGACTCTTTGGCCAAAAATAAGTTCAAAGGGTCATCCTTGAAGGACTAATAAAACATTAGAAGAAATCTATTTATATGTATAGAAAGTTCAAGTTCACGGAATCTAGGGTCAGAATTATTTTGTTTTTTTTTTTTGTCAAAAAATCTCATCCTCAATCTACTGATGAAACAACAGGTAGTCATAAAGTTTGGATAAAATGTTCAAGTTCAAAGACTATTTGATTACAAATAAGTTCAAACGGTCATCATCCTTCAACCACTGCATCAAAAGAAATCTTAGATATGCTTAGAAAGTTAAAGTTAATGGGATCCAGAGTCAGAACCTTTTTTTGTCAAAAAACTGATCCTTGATCTACTGAAGAAAAAAAAGAAAGACATAAGTCTGTAAAAAAGATTCAAGTTCAAAGACTTTTTGACCACAAATAGACCTTCAAAAGTTCATCCTTGAAGAACTAATAAAACATCAGAAGGAATCTATTTGTAAGTATGGAAAGTTCAAGTTCATGGAATCTAGGGTCAGATTTTTTTTTTTTTTTTTTTTTTTTTTTTTTTTTGTCAAAACAAATCTCATCCTTGGTCTACTGAAGAAACAACAGAAAGTCATAAGTCTGTAAAGAAGGTTCAATTTCAAAGACTATTCGGCCAAAAATAAGTTCAAAGGGTCATCCTTGAAGGACTAATAAAACATAAGAAGGAATCCATTTATATGTGTAGAAAGTTCAAGTTCATGGAATCTCGGGTCAGAATCTTTTAATTTTTCTGTCAAAAATGTCTTCCTTGACCTACTGATGAAACAAAAGTTTTTCATAAAGTCTGTATAGAATGTTCAAGTTAAAAGATTATTTGGCCACAAATAAGTTCAAAAGGTCATCATCCTTCAACCACTGCATCAGAAGTTATCTATTTATATGCATAGAAAGTTTAAAATCATGGGATCCAAGGTCAGAATCTTTTTTTTTTTTTTTGTCAAAAATTCTAATCTTTGGTCTACTGAAGAAACAACAGAAAGAAATAAGTCTGTATAGAATGTTCAAGTTCAATGACTCTTTTGCCACAAATAAGTTCAAAGGGTCATCCTTGAAGGACTAATAAAACATTAGAAGAAATCTATTTATATGTATAGAAAGTTCAAGTTCATGGAATCTAGGGTCAGAATTATTTTGATTTTTTTTTTTTGTCAAAAAATCTCATCCTCAATCTACTGATGAAACAACAGGTAGTCATAAAGTTTGGATAGAATGTTCAAGTTCAAAGACTATTTGATTACAAATAAGTTCAAACGGTCATCATCCTTCAACCACTGCATCAAAAGAAATCTTAGATATGCTTAGAAAGTTCAAGTTAATGGGATCCAGAGTCAGAACCTTTTTTTGTCAAAAAACTCATCCTTGATCTACTGAAGAAAAAAAAGAAAGACATAAGTCTGTAAAAAAGATTCAAGTTCAAAGACTTTTTGACCACAAATAGACCTTCAAAAGGTCATCCTTGAAGAACTAATAAAACATCAGAAGGAATCTATATGTAAGTATGGAAAGTTCAAGTTCAAGGAATCTAGGGTCAGATTTTTTTTTTTATTTTTTTTTTTTTTTGTCAAAACAAATCTCATCCTTGGTCTACTGAAGAAACAACAGAAAGTCATAAGTCTGTAAAGAAGGTTCAATTTCAAAGACTATTCGGCCAAAAATAAGTTCAAAGGGTCATCCTTGAAGGACTAATAAAACATAAGAAGGAATCCATTTTTATGTATAGAAAGTTCAAGTTCATGGAATCTCGGGTCAGAATCTTTTAATTTTTTTGTCAAAAATGTCTTCCTTGACCTACTGATGAAACAAAAGTTTTTCATAAAGTCTGTATAGAATGTTCAAGTTAAAAGATTATTTGGCCACAAATAAGTTCAAAAGGTCATCATCCTTCAACCAATGCATCAGAAGTTATCTATTTATATGCATAGAAAGTTTAAGTTCATGGGATCGAAGGTCAGAATCTTTTTCTTTTTTTTTTGTCAAAAATTCTAATCTTTGGTCTACTGAAGAAACAACAGAAAGTCACAAGTCTGTGAAGAAGGTTCAATTTCAAAAGACTCTTTGGCCAAAAATAAGTTCAAAGGGTCATCCTTGAAGGACTAATAAAACATTAGAAGAAATCTATTTATATGTATAGAAAGTTCAAGTTCATGGAATCTAGGGTCAGAATTATTTTGATTTTTTTTTTTTGTCAAAAAATCTCATCCTCAATCTACTGATGAAACAACAGGTAGTCATAAAGTCTGGATAGAACGTTCAAGTTCAAAGACTATTTAATTACAAATAAGTTCAAACGGTCATCATCCTTGAACCACTGCATCAAAAGCTATCTTAGATATGCTTATAAATTCAAGTTAATGGGATCCAGAGTCAGAATCTTTTTTTTGTCAAAAAATCTCATCCTTGAGCAACTGAAGAAAAAAAGAAAGTCATAAGTCTGTAAAAAAGGTTCAAGTTCAAAAACTTTTTGGCCACAAATAGACCTTCAAAAGGTCATCCTTGAAGAACTAATAAAACATCAGAAGAAATCTATTTATAAGTATAGAAAGTTCAAGTTCATGGAATCTAGGGTCAGAATTGTTTTTTTGTTTTTTTGTCAAAAAAATCTCATCCTTGGTCTACTGAAGAATCAACAGAAAGAAATAAGTCTCTATAGAATGTTCAAGTTCAATGACTCTTTTGCCACAAATAAGTTAAAACGGTCTTCATCCTTGAACCATTGCAACAAAAGAAATCTTAGATATGCTTACAAAGTTTAAGTTAATGGGATCCAGAGTCATAACCCTTTTTTTTTGTCAAAAAATCTCATCCTTGATCTACTGAAGAAAAAAAAGAAAGACATAAGTCTGTAAAAAGGTTCAAGTTCAAAGACTATTTGGCAACAAATAAGTTCAAAAGGTAATCCTTGAAGAACTAATAAAACCTCAGAAAGAATCTTTTTATATGTATAGAAAGTTCAAGTTCATGGAATCTAGGGTCAGAATTATTTTGATTTTTTTTTTTTTTTGTCAAAAAATCTCATCCTTAATCTACTGATGAAACAACTGGTAGTCATAAAGTCTGTATAGAATGTTGAAGTTCAAAGACTATTTGATCACAAATTAGATCAAACGGTCATCATCCTTGAACCACTGCATCAAAATAAATCTTAGGTATGCTTAGAAAGTTCAAGTTAATGGGATCCAGATTCAGAATCTTTTTTTTTGGTCAAAAAATCTCATCCTTGATCTACTGAAGAAACAACAGAAAGACATAAGTCTGTAAAGAAGGTTCAAGTTCAAAGACTATTTGGCAACAAATAAGTTCAAAAGGTCATCCTTGAAGAACTAATAAAGCATCAGAAGGAATCTATTTATATGTATAGCAAGTTCAAGTTCATGGAATCTAGGGTCAGAATTATTTTGATTTTTTTTGTCAAAAAAATCTCATCCTTGGTCTACTGAAGAAACATCAGAAAGAAATAAGTTTGTATAGAATGTTCAAGTTCAATGACTCTTTTGCCACAAACAAGTTCAAAAGGTCATCCTTGAAGAAGTAATAAAGCATCACAAGGAATCTATTTATATGTAAATATTATGAGTCATTGTTATGCGAGATCCAATATATATTTCATATTATGTAGTCTATTTTATGCATAGAAAATTCAAGTTCATAGAATCTAAGGTCAGAATATTTTATTTTTCACAAAAAGTCATCCTTGAACTACTTATGAAACATTAGGAGTCTATTGGCATGCATAGAAAGTTCAAGTTCAAATTGACCCCTTCACAGGGTCAGAAAAAATAGTTTAAAAAGTCATGTTTGAACTTCTGAGGAAACCATATTATGTATAGACAGTTGAATCTATTTATAGGAAGTTAAAGTTTATAGACTCTTTTGGCAAAAAATAAGTTCAAAAGTTCATTCATTCAAAAAGTCATGTTAGATCTTTCGAGGAAACACCATAAAGTAATATGTTTGTACATTTTAAGTTTGAAGACTGCTTGGCCAAAAATGTATTACAATTTTTACACTTAAACTACTGACGAATCTGTTCCTATGTAGAGAAAGTTCAAGTTCATACTCTTCGGCAAAAAAATAAGTTCAAAAGATTATCCTTGAAATACAGTATCTATTAGAAAGTTCTAAACTTCAAGTTCAAAGCTCTGGTAAAAAAAAACAAGTTCAAAAGTTTTTCCTTGATTTACTCATGAAACAATAAGAATGAATATAGTATGAAGAGAAAGTTCAAGTTCATAGAATCCAGGGACAGAATTTTTCTTCAGAAAGTCACATTTGGACAAACAACAAAACCTTCTGTGGATTTGTATTTGGTCAGAAATGGAAGAGATTAGTGCTTTTGAATTAAAAACTCGCTGTGCATCGACGAGACAGTACCTTTGCATTGCATAGGAAACGTAGTGCATTTAGGAATTAGCGCTTTTCAATTGCATATAATATTTCTTTGTGCAACGAAGAGATTAGTGCCTTTACATTGCATTACATTGCATACGAAAAAACTCGTGCATAGAAGACATTTGCATGCATTTGCATACAAAAACCTTTTGTGCATTGAAGAAATTAGTGTTTTTGCATTGCATTGCATAAAAAACTCGCTTTGCACCGAAGAGACAGTGCCTTTCATTGCTTAGATCTCGTGCAATGTAGATTAGCGCTTTTGCTTTGCATATAAGAATTCGCGGTGCAATAAAGAGATACGTGCTTTTGCATTGAATTTTTGTGCATTTAAGAATGTAGTGGTTTCTAATGCATTGCATATTTAAATCACTGTGCACTGAGAGTAAGTGTTTTTGCATTGCATTGAATACTGAAAAACTTGTGCAATAAGATTAGTTATTCTGCATTGCATTGCATAAAAAACTCGCTTTGCAATGAAGAGAAAGTGCTATTGCATAGATCTCTTGCAATGAAGATATCAGTGTTTTTGCTTTGCATATAAGAATTCGCGGTGCAATAAAGAGATAAGTGTTTTTGCATTGAATTACATTGCATACGAAAAAACTCGTGCATAGAAGACTTTTGCATGCATTGCATACAAAAACCTTTTTGTGCATTCAATAAATTAGTGGTTTCTAATGCATTGCATATTTAAATTGCTGTGCACTGAGAGTAAGTGTTTTTGCATTGTATTGAATAACGGAAAAAAGTGTGCAATAATATTAGTTATTCTTCATTGCATTTACTTCCAAAAAATCTTCTGCAATGAGGAGATTATTGCTTTTGCATTGTATTGCATAAAAAACTAGCTTTGCACTAAAGACACAGTGCTAGCGTTACATAATTTCGTGCAATAAAGATATTAGCGCTTTTGCTTTGCATATAAGAATTCGCGGTGCAATAAAGAGATAAGTGCTTTTGAATTACATTGCATACGAAAAAACTCGTGCATAGAAGGACTTTTGCATGCATTGCATACAAAAACCTTTTGTGCATTCAAGAAATTAGTGGTTTATAATACATTGCATATATAAATCGCTGAGCACTGAGAGTAAATGTTTTTGCACTGCATTGAATACGGAGAAACTTGTGCAATAAGATTAGTTATTCTGCGTTGCATTTGCATGCAAAAAATCTTGTGCAATGAGGAGATTATTGGTTTTGCATTGCATTGCATAAAAAACTCGCTTTGCACCGAGAGACAGTGCCTTTGCATTGCATAGATCTCGTGCAATTAAGATATTAGCCCTTATGCTTTGCATGTAAGAATTCGCGGTGCAATAAAGAGATACGTGCTTTTGCATTGCATTGCATTGAATACGAATAAACTCGTGCATAGAAGAATTTTGCATGCATTATATACAAAAACATTTTGTGCATTCAAGAAATTAGTGGTTTCTAATGCACTGCATATTTAAATTGCTGTGCACTGAGAAGTAGTGTTTTTGCATTGCATTGAATACGGAAAAACTTGTACAATAAGAATAGTTATTCTTCGTTGCATTTGCATGCAAGAAATCTCATGCAATGAGAAGATTATTGCTTTTGCATTGCATTGCATAAAAAACTCGCTTTGCACCGAGAGACAGTGCCTTTGCATTACATAGACCTCGTGCAATGAAGATATTAACTCTTTTGCATTGAATATAAGTATTTCGCGGTGCGATAACTGCTTTTGCATTGCATTGCATACGAAAAAACTCGTGCATTGAAGACTTTTGCATGCATTGCATACAAAAACCTTTTGTGCATTCAAGAAATTAGTGGTTTCTAATGCACTGCATATTTAAATTGCTGTACACTGAGAGTTAGCGTTTTTGCATTGCATTGAATACTGAGAAACTTGTGCAATAAGATTAGTTATTCTGCGTTGCAGTTTCATGCAAAAATTCTTGTGCAATGAGGAGATTATTGCTTTTGCATTGCATTGCATAAAAAACTCGCTTTGCACCGAAAAGACAGTGGCTTTGCATTGCATAGATCTCGTGCAATTAAGATATTAGCCCTTATGCTTTGCATGTAAGAATTCGCGGTGCAATGAAGAGATACGTGCTTTTGCATTGCATTGCATTGAATACGAATAAACTCGTGCATAGAAGAATTTTGCATGCATTATATACAAAAACATTTTGTGCATTCAAGAAATTAGTGGTTTCTAATGCACTGCATATTTAAATTGCTGTGCACTGAGAAGTAGTGTTTTTGCATTGCATTGAATACGGAAAAACTTGTGCAATAAGATTAGTTATTCTTCGTTGCATTTGCATGCAAGAAATCTCGTGCAATGAGGAGATTATTGCTTTTGCATTGCATTGCATAAAAAACTCGCTTTGCACCGAAGAAGACAGTGCCTTTGCATTGCATAGATCTAGTGCAATGAAGATATTAGCGTTTTTGCTTTGCATATAAGAATTCGCGGTGCAATAAAGAGATAAGTGCTTTTGTCATTCTTCATTGCATTTACATGCAAAAAATCTTGTGCAATGAGAAGATTATTGCTTTTGCATTGCATTGCATAAAAAACTCGCTTTGCACCGAAGAGACAGAGCCTTTGCATTGCATAGACCTCGTGCAATGAAGATATTAGCTCTTTTGCTTTGAATATAAGAATTCGCGGTGCGATAACTGCTTTTGCATTGCATTGCATACGAAAAAACTCGTGCATTGAAGACTTTTGCATGCATTGCATACAAAAACCTTTTGTGCATTCAAGAAATTTGTGGTTTCTAATGCACTGCATATTTAAATTGCTGTACACTGAGAGTTAGTGTTCTTGCATTGCATTGAATACTGAGAAACTTGTGCAATAAGTTATTCTGCGTTGCAGTTGCATGCAAAAAATCTTGTGCAATGAGGAGATTATTGCTTTTGCATTGCATTGCATAAAAAACTCGCTTTGCACCGAAAAGACAGTGGCTTTGCATTGCATAGATCTCGTGCAATTAAGATATTAGCGCTTATGCTTTGCATGTAAGGATTCGCGGTGTAATATAAAGAGAAGTGCTTTTGCATTGCATTGCATTGAATACGAATAAACTCGTGCATAGAAGAATTTTGCATGCATTATATACAAAAACATTTTGTGCATTCAAGAAATTAGTGGTTTCTAATGCACTGCATATTTAAATTGCTGTGCACTGAGAAGTAGTGTTTTTGCATTGCATTGAATACGGAAAAACTTGTGCAATAAGATTAGTTATTCTTCGTTGCATTTGAATGCAAGAAATCTCGTGCAATGAGGAGATTATTGCTTTTGCATTGCATTGCATAAAAAACTCGCTTTGCACCGAAGAAGACAGTGCCTTTGCATTGCATAGATCTGGTGCAATGAAGATATTAGCGCATTTGCTTTGCATATAAGAATTCGCGGTGCAATAAAGAGATAAGTGCTTTTGCATTTAATTACATTGCATACGAAAAAACTCGTGTATAGAAGACTTTTGCATGCATTGCATACAAAAACATTTTGTGCATTCAAGAAATTAGTGGTTTCTAATGCATTGCATATTTAAATCGCTGTGCACTGAGAGTAAGTGATTTTGCATTGCGTTGAATACGGAAAAACGTGTGCAATAAGATTAGTCATTCTTCATTGCATTTACATGCAAAAAATCTTGTCCATTGAGAAGATTATTGCTTTTGCATTGCATTGCATAAAACACTCGCTTTGCACCGAAGAGACCGTGCCTTTGCATTGCATAGACCTCGTGCAATGAAGATATTAGCTCTTTTGCTTTGAATATAAGAATTCGCGGTGCGATAACTGCTTTTGCATTGCATTGCATACGAAAAAACTCGTGCATTGAAGACTTTTGCATGCATTGCATACAAAAACCTTTTGTGCATTCAAGAAATTAGTGGTTTCTATTGCACTGCATATTTAAATTGCTGTACACTGAGAGTTAGTGTTTTTGCATTGCATTGAATACTGAAAACTTGTGCAATAAGATTAGTTATTCTGCGTTGCAGTTGCATGCAAAAAATCTTGTGCAATGAGGAGATTATTGCTTTTGCATTGCATTGCATAAAAAACTCGCTTTGCACCGAAAAGACAGTGGCTTTGCATTGCATAGATCTCGTGCAATTAAGATATTAGCGCTTATGCTTTGCATGTAAGGATTCGCGGTGCAATAAAGAGATAAGTGCTTTTGCATTGCATTGCATTGAATACGAATAAACTCGTGCATAGAAGAATTTTGCATGCATTATATACAAAAACATTTTGTGCATTCAAGAAATTAGTGGTTTCTAATGCACTGCATATTTAAATTGCTGTGCACTGAGAAGTAGTGTTTTTGCATTGCATTGAGTACGGAAAAACTTGTGCAATAAGATTAGTTATTCTTCGTTGCATTTGCATGCAAGAAATCTCGTGCAATGAGGAGATTATTGCTTTTGCATTGCATTGCATAAAAAACTCGCTTTGCACCGAAGAAGACAGTGCCTTTGCATTGCATTGCATATAGTGCAATGAAGATATTAGCGTTTTTGCTTTGCATATAAGAATTCGCGATGCAATAAAGAGATAAGTGCTTTTGCATTGAATTACACTGCATACGAAAAAACTCGTGTATAGAAGACTTTTGCATGCATTGCATACAAAAACATTTTGTGCATTCAAGAAATTAGTGGTTTCTAATGCATTGCATATTTAAATCGCTGTGCACTGAGAGTAAGTGTTTTTGCATTGCATTGAAAACGGAGAAACTTGTGCAATAAGATTAGTTATTCTGCGTTTCATTTGCATGCAAAAAATCTTGTGCAATGAGGAGATTATTGCTTTTGCATTGCATTGCATAAAAAACTCGCTTTGCACCGACGAGACAGTGCCTTTGCATTACATAGTTCTCGTGCAATGAAGATATTAGCTCTTTTGCTTTGAATATAAGAATTCGCGGTGCGATAACTGCTTTTGCATTGCATTGCATACGAAAAAACTCGTGCATTGAAGACTTTTGCATGCATTGCATACAAAAACCTTTTGTGCATATTTAAATTGCTGTACACTGAGAGTTAGTGTTTTTGCATTGCATTGAATACTGAGAAACTTGTGCAATCAGATTAGTTATTCTGCGTTGCAGTTGCATGCAAAAAAATCTTGTGCAATGAGGAGATTATTGCTTTTGCATTGCTTTGCATAAAAAACTCGCTTTGCACCGAAGAGACAGTGCCTTTGCATTGCATAGACCTCGTGCAATGAAGATATTAGCTCTTTTGCTTTGAATATAAGAATTCGCGGTGCGATAACTGCTTTTGCATTGCATACGAAAAAACTCGTGCATTGAAGACTTTTGCATGCATTGCATACAAAAACCTTTTGTGCATTCAAAAAATTAGTGGTTTCTAATGCACTGCATATTTAAATTGCTGTACACTGAGAGTTAGTGTTTTTGCATTGCATTGAATACTGAGAAACTTGTGCAATAAGATTAGTTATTCTGCGTTGCAGTTGCATGCAAAAAATCTTGTGCAATGAGGAGATTATTGCTTTTGCATTGCATTGCATAAAAAACTCGCTTTGCACCGAAAAGACAGTGGCTTTGCATTGCATAGATCTCGTGCAATTAAGATATTAGCGCTTATGCTTTGCATGTAAGAATTCGCGGTGCAATAAAGAGATAAGTGCTTTTGCATTGCATTGCATTGCATACAAAAAAACTCGTGCATAGAAGACTTTTGCATACATTGCATACAAAAACCTTTTGTGCATTCAAGAAATTAGTGATTTCTAATGCATTGCATATTTAAATTGCTGTGCACTGAAAGTAAGTGTTTTTGCATTGCATTGAATACGGAAAAACGTGTGCAATAAGTTTAGCTATTCTGCATTGCATTTACTTCCAAAAAATCTTGTGCAATGAGGAGATTATTGCTATTACATTGCATAAAAAACTCGCTTTGCACCGAAGAGACAGTGCATTTGCATGTATGAATTCGCGGTGCAATAAAGAGATAAGTGCTTTTGCATCGCATTGCATTGCATACGAAAAAACTCGTGCATAGAAGACTTTTACATGCACTGCATACAAAAACCTTTTGTGCATTCAAGAAATTAGTGGTTTCTAATGCACTGCATATTTAAATTGCTGTACACTGAGAGTTAGTGTTTTTGCATTGCATTGAATACTGAGAAACTTGTGCAGTTATTCTGCGTTGCAGTTGCATGCAAAAAATCTTGTGCAATGAGGAGATTATTGCTTTTGCATTGCATTGCATAAAAAACTCGCTTTGCACCGAAAAGACAGTGGCTTTGCATTGCATAGATCTCGTGCAATTAAGATATTAGCGCTTTTGTTTGCATGTAAGAATTCGCGGTGCAATAAAGAGAGAAGTGCTTTTGCATTGCATTGCATACGAAAAAACTCGTGCATAGAAGACTTTTGCATACATTGCATACAAAAACCTTTTGTGCATTCAAGAAATTAGTGATTTCTAATGCATTGCATATTTAATTTGCATTGCGTGTTTTTGCATTGCATTTGTAGACTTAAAAATTAAGCTTTTCCCCCGTGGTAGTTTAATTCACAGGACCGGACACCAGTTATTTTGCCAAGAGATTTATTTTATATAATTTTATATCAGACATAGGAGAGAAAGACAATTTTCCTAGGAGATGATCTTCATTCCAGCTTTCTCTGTCCTCCTGGACACCCAGTTTGGATTTTATAGGTTGCTCAGACAGAGAAATCAATTGTATTACTAGATAAACAGGTTGTTTGCACTATACCTCGTGCTTTCACGCGGCATAATATACCCTAGAACATATGCATAGAGAAACTTGTTGTTCATTGTTCAAAATATGTCTTATACAGAACTTGTGACATGTGTCATATGCATTGGTAGGAAAACAACATCATGCTACACAATTCTTCCTTACAGAGAATTACAGTCACATGTGCATAATTGGAAAACTTATGCTACATATTCCTGTGTTCAAAATTATCTCCTCTCCATGTCCTTCACACTCCTGTGCTCAGACTCATTCTGACTAAATAATAATGATTATACAAATGATAATGAATATTAGTAAAGAATAATAATACAAATACATGATATTAACTGATTATACATACTAATAATACAAAATAATATTAAACAGTAAAATTTCGATCTACATCTCCCTTCTTCTGGAACTACGGCCGTCCGTTCCACACCATCACCCAGGTAGCCAACCTATTGAAGTGATAGCGAGAAAGAAGAATAGCAGACGAAGAAATAAACAAGGACAGAAGAACAGAAATGGAAAAAAAACAAAAAGAAACAAAGAACCCAAACCCATGTTATGTTCCCGAGATATGTGTCATTTAACGTCTATGTGTATGCATTTAATAGGAACCCCAATCTTCTAAGAAAGTAAAAACTAATGAATCTTCACCAGTGCCTGGACTCGTTCGGGCCCTGAACTCCTCCAGTTCCTGGTCAAAATAACAAACAAACATAAACGTTGATGTTAAAGAATTCCTATCCCTTGGGGTTGTGAATCAGTAAGCAGATGTTGATTGTTTGTGTGGTTATATTCTGTAAGCAGTGTAGTGTAAGTGCAGTGTTTACTAGTGTAGTAAAATCTCCTATTTGACTCTGAATTTCCTATTCTCTGTTTTATCCACATGGTTAGAAATAACCAATCTAACAGGTTTGGTACTTTTCCTTCTAGTAACACATTTTATGAGTTGTATCACTAACAGAAACACAAAAACTCCAACCGTAATCAGAACTATCCATTCCGACCAGGATAAATTCCCCGGAATTTGTGCTAATTTCTTCTCAGACAACAATTTAGCTACTCCATTCGCTACAATAACATGACCCATTGCTTGAATTCCCTCTTCTTGAGCTGCTTTAACACTCTCCTTAACTCTTTTAACCATTTCAAAGAGTTCATAATTCCTTTCCTCTACTAAATCATTATTCCACCATTGTGGGTCTAAGTTCAACAATTGCACATGTGGAACATGGATTCCACCCAATTGAAGAGGATAGAGAATCTCAACGCAAAATGGATCAGGAGGAATTGGACACAACTTCCCTCCATATATCATAGTCTCACTTATTCCATCATGTAATATACACCACTGTGCTTCCGACACCTGCCATGCACCTGTGGCTTGATCTAAAGAACTACTTCCCAAACTGCAGATCCATTCAGGGATAGACTAAACATTGTAGAACACGAGCAAATTACCCACTCATGTTCCTCAACACAACAGTCTATGGTAGAAATCATTGGTGTTTCGCCTTCAGCCCAATATCCATTTTTCCCTAATCTGATAACAGAGTTTCCTTGTCTAACACCCATTGATTGGAATTGTCTCACTGTCATTATATTGCGCCGTCCATATTGAGGCCATACCAAAAATAAAGGTAATGTACCGGAACCTGACAAAGAGTCTTCATCGATAGCAATTTTGACTAATGGAATATGTTTAGCAGAAGTCAAATTGAGTTGATTACCAAATACCACTAACAAAGATTCCACTATTCGTTCAGGAACTTTACCCATTCGAATAACTTGAACATCCTCTACCATTTGATCCTTTAAATTCTGAGCTAGGAATAAACATGCTGCACGATGTGTCTCAAAATTAGATGATTTTACTAATGCATCTGCCAATTCCTTTGCTGCATTGTTAAGATGTTGACCTGCTGCTATGATATGTAAAGAACCTTTAAGAGCTTCAGTGAGTCCTTTTCCTGTCATTTTTCCCACCCACTGAGTGTATTCACTTAATTGATTCATTTGCGCAGTATTACTTATTGAATTGACAGAACCAAATACCCCCGCTACGTCTCCCCATATACTCCTAGGTTTACGACTTCGACTATTCAATGGATCTTTAGAGGTATAATATTTTACTTCTTTTTCCAACCATTTCCTTATTTGTGTGAAATTTCCACAATATGACTGATCATAAACGGTAAGAAGGGATATCAAATTATAATTGATACGTTGTCTCACCATATGGGCTTCATTTATCAAGGTTTTGGTTTCTTTTGCTAACAAGATACCATGAGCTGGTGCAATATTTGTAGTTGGGCATGTTTTAGCTTTATTTGTCTTTTCAGCAGAAAGATAAAAACACCGTCCAATTTCCCCAGTTTCTAGTTCAGTCTCACAATATTCATTCTCATCTTCTGAATGCCATACTCTTACATAATTTCCCTTGAATCTTGTCGTTCTCGAGGCAGTATCCCTTAGGAATCCTTCACATGGTAACACTATGGGATAAATACACCCTAAAGCCAATGAATCCCATATTGTAAGCATGTGAGTACGGTTCAAAATGAAGTTAATTTCCACATTAGTAGAAGTTATGAGGTCTAACCCCACAATTTCACATTGTTCTCTTGAACAAATTTCTCGTCGTTGACCACTACTAGAATATCCCCCGTCTTTCACTGGCCAGATTACTCTGCTGTGGTAACATTGATGGTGATAGTTACATCCACCATAGATGTCCTTACGATATTTAGCAAGATCTTTATCATTACTTGGCACCCAATCCCATAATCCCCATTTGGAAATAAAGGGTAAAGTAAAATGTTGGCCAGATTTCAAAGTTGTATTTCTAGTGATTCCTTGAACTTGAGGGGTCCATAAAGCTTGGCTTCCTTGGTAAATGCCAAGTAAAATTAAAAACAAGCATACCATCATCGTTGTGTATCGAGAATAACTTGCAACCATCTCTAATCAATGTCAATGGGAATGATCCCTGAAATGGAAGCAGAAAAATAATTAAACATCACTCCTTTGTTCCCAATCTTTAAAGCTAATGGATGTACATTGCTCAATTTCAGGCCATAAGTCATCATTATCATTTGGTTCATTCACTAAACAAGGTTTAACTTGTGACCAGTGATACCATCTATCTGTCCCTACACCCTTCCCTTTAAGGCAAACACTTGTATCTGTAGTCAAGAGTATCTCATATGGTCCCTCCCACCTAGGTTCTAAACCTTTCCTAGCAATACGTTTGACCATAACAAAACTGCCTAACTCGGGAATGTGTGGAATGTCAGTAGTGGTGTGTTTTTCATCCCATTGCTGTTGAGCCTCTTGCACTTTTTTGTTATTGTCTTTGGTAGCTTTGTCCAGCATTGCAAGATAGCGTCGCAGCTTCTCTTGGAACAAAGTTGAATCTCCTCCTGTTCCCGCGGGAGGCGGAGCATCGGGAGGTAGTATCATTGCTCTTCCAGTCATCAGTTCAAAAGGGGTCAGTCCTGTTACTCTGTTTGGAGTTGCTCTTAAGTTCCACAAGATGGCAGGCAATAACTTGTGCCAACCTTGGCCAGTCTGCAGAATGGCCTTGGTAAGAGCCGTTTTCAACGATCTGTTCATTCGTTCAACCAGCCCTGAGCTCTGAGGCCTGTAGGGTATGTGGAACTTCTGTTTGACCCCCATCAATTTCATTGCTTCCTTCATTAGTTTTCCAGTGAAGTGAGTTCCATTGTCCGAATCAATTTCATATGGAAGACCCCAGCGGGGAAAAACTTCTTCCACCATTACTCGTGCTGCTGCTTCAGCAGTGCAGGTTTTCGTAGGGAATGCTTCCACCCACCTAGTAAATCTGTCCATGATTACTAGAATGTATTGGTACCCTCCACTAGGTGACAAAGGTCCTGTGAAATCAATTTGGAGATTTGTCCATGGCCCTGTGGGTCTTGGTGCATGTGACATTCGCACCTTTACAGGTTTTCCCACATTTGCTTTCATGCAGATCAAGCATCTCCTGCAATAATCATCAATGTCTCTCATCATCCGTGGCCACCACCATGTCTCGCTGATTTGAGCTTTCATTGCTTTTGCTCCAGCATGCACTTTTCCATGATATAGCTGCATTAGTTCTCTTCTTGTGCCGACCGGCATCACCACTTGTCCTGTTGGAATTCTCCAGATACCCTGATCATCTTCTTTCGCTTCTGATTTTATCCATTGTTCTTTCTCTTCATCTGTCTCTGTTTGATATGACAAAAGATGGAGTTCAGGATTGTCTTTCCTATTTTCTCGAACCAAGATGACAGGAGTAGGAGGGAGTAAAGCCGCTTCTCTGGCTGCTGCATCAGCTGCAGAATTTCCTTGGCTTTCCTTGGACTTGTCAGATTGATGTGATTTTACTTTGACCACGGCTGCTTCTCTTGGTAAGTGGCATGCTGCAATCAGGCGACGAATTATGGAAGCATGTTGTATTTCGCTCCCACTGCTAGTGATGAGTCCACGTCTTTTCCAAAGGGCAAGGTAGTCATGGACCACGCCGAAAGCATAACGACTATCTGTATAGATGTTAACTCGATCTCCTTCCGATAGTTCAAGAGCTTCTGTAAGTGCTGTGAGTTCAGCTGCTTGTGCTGAAAACTTCCCAGAAAGAGCTCCCTTCTTCACGACAGTTCCATCAGACTCCACAACTGCCCATCCAGTATGTCGTTTTCCATCAACGTAGTAACTGGATCCATCAACCCATAATTCTTTGTCTGGATTCTCAAGAGGGATTGAATTAACTGGTCCAAGGCTTTCTTCTTCCACCTGTTTTTCACACTTGTGTGGTACTAACTTGATAGAGTCTTTTTGTCTCTTAAACCAATTTAACTGCTCATCCATGGATGCATTAATATCAAGTCCTTTTTTCAAAAATTTAACTTGCTTCTTGTTCTTCTTTTCCAGATACCATGCAGAAATTGTTCTGCTGTTACAGTCACCTTCTGTCATTTTGCAAATTATTGGTCACTCTGTATCTGTGTCTCAGAACAGCAGGGCTTATGGTATGTCTGTGTGTGTGTGTGTGTGTGTGTGTGTGTGTGTGTGTGTGTATCTCCAAAGGAGGGGCTCTCTCTCTCTCTCTCTCTTGTCTAAGCTATATATACTGTGTATGTGTGCGCGTGTGTGGAGGATGTGTGTGTTCTGCGGTGAGTGCTTCCCTGCTTCTCTCCCTTTCTCTCCTAAACACTCAGGGAACAAAAGAAAAGAGGGAAAAAGTTAAAAGAAAATTTCTCTTATATTTTCATATAGAAAACATATATTTTAGTTTCACTCAGATAAATTTCTTCCTTTAGGTTTTTTATTTTTTTATAAATTTTTTTTAGTTTCTTTGTTCAGTTGAACTCAGATCAATTTCTCCTCCTCAAATACTGAACAGCTTCTGTCAAAATCAGAATGCCCGCAATTTCAGCTACTTCAGCATGTTTAAACGTTTTAGGATTCTCTATAAACAGGACTCCCCTTTAGAGTCCAGATCCGCCACTTTAAACTGCTTTTAATCCAGCTTGACACCTTCCCCGTCTGTCTGTAACAGCACGGATCTTCAGTGTGTGAAATATTTTAGAGTCTACTTCCAGAGCAGAGTCGCCACATTTCACCACCTCGCAGTCATGTCAAGCTAATTGCTGAATCGCCTTATGGCTTATTCTCCCGAAAATTTGACTAAATGGTCTTTTAACCAAAGATCCACTTTTACCCCAGCTTCATTCAAATATTGTTTAAAGGTTCACTGATCTGAGCAACTTAAAAGTCCAAATCAAATTAAATTATTATTTTACTTTTACTATGTCTGACATATATTCATTGGCAATACAACTGGTATTTTAAATAACACAATTCTTTTTAGCAGTCTCAGTCAATGTCTATAATCATCAGGCAGACTTAGAACTATTTAGAAAGAAAAAAGTCTTACCTGATTGACAGACAAATGGCTGAAGATGCAATCCTGTTCGTGACGCCAAAATGTAGACTTAAAAATTAAGCTTTTCCCCCGTGGTAGTTTAATTCACAGGACCGGACACCAGTTATTTTGCCAAGAGATTTATTTTATATAATTTTATATCAGACATAGGAGAGAAAGACAATTTTCCTAGGAGATGATCTTCATTCCAGCTTTCTCTGTCCTCCTGGACACCCAGTTTGGATTTTATAGGTTGCTCAGACAGAGAAATCAATTGTATTACTAGATAAACAGGTTGTTTGCACTATACCTCGTGCTTTCACGCGGCATAATATACCCTAGAACATATGCATAGAGAAACTTGTTGTTCATTGTTCAAAATATGTCTTATACAGAACTTGTGACATGTGTCATATGCATTGGTAGGAAAACAACATCATGCTACACAATTCTTCCTTACAGAGAATTACAGTCACATGTGCATAATTGGAAAACTTATGCTACATATTCCTGTGTTCAAAATTATCTCCTCTCCATGTCCTTCACACTCCTGTGCTCAGACTCATTCTGACTAAATAATAATGATTATACAAATGATAATGAATATTAGTAAAGAATAATAATACAAATACATGATATTAACTGATTATACATACTAATAATACAAAATAATATTAAACAGTAAAATTTCGATCTACACATTGAATATGGAAAAACGTGTGCAATAAGTTTAGCTATTCTGCATTGCATTTACTTCCAAAAAATCTTGTGCAATGAGGAGATTATTGCTTTTGCATTGGATTGCATAAAAAACTCGCTTTGCACCGGAGACACTGCCTTTGCATGTAAGAATTCGCGGTGCAATAAAGAGATAAGTGCTTTTGCATTGCATTGCATTGCATACGAAAAAACTCGTGCATAGAAGACTTTTACATGCACTGCATACAAAAACCTTTTGTGCATTCAAGAAATAAGTGGTTTCTAATGCATTGCATTTTTAAATCGCTTTGCAGTGAAAGTGTTTTTGCATTGCATTGAATACAGAAAAACTTGTGCAATAAGATTAGTTATTCTACACTGCATTGCATACAAAAACTTGTGCAATGAGGAGATTATTGCGTTTGCATTGCATAAAAAACTTGCATTTCAGACAGTGCCTTTACATTGCATAAGTCTCGTGCAATGAAGATATTAGCAATAACAAGATTTTAGCAATAACATTGCATTGAATACGGGAAAACTTGTGCAATGAGAATAGTACTTCAGCATTGCATTCAAAAAAAAAATACTGAAGAAACAACAGAAAGTCATAAGTCTGTAAAGAAGGTTCAATATCAAAGACTCTTTGGCCAAAAATAAATTCAAAGGGTCGTCCTTGAAGAACTAATAAAACATCAGAAGGAATGTATTTATATGTATAAAAAAGTTCAAGGTCATGAACCTCGGGTCAGAACCATTTTATTTTTTTGTCAAAAATGTCTTCCTTGACCTACTGATGAAACAACAGTTTTTCATAAAGTCTGAATAGAATGTTCAAGTTCAATGACTCTTTTGCCACAAATAAGTTCAAAAGATCATTATCCTTGAACCACTGCATCAGAAGGAATCTATTTATATGCATAGAAAGTTTAAGTTCATGGGATCCAAGGTCAGAATCTTTTTCTTTTTCTTTTTTGTCAAAAATTCTTATCTTTGGTCTACTGAAGAAACAACAGAAAGTCATAAGTCTGTAAAGAAGGTTCAATTTCAAAAGACTCTTTGGCCAAAAATAAGTTCAAAGGGTCATCCTTGAAGGACTAATAAAACATTAGAAGGAATCTATTTATATGTATATAAAGTTCAAGTTCATGGAATCTAGGGTCAGAATTATTTTGATTTTTTTGTCAAAAAATCTCATCCTCAATCTACTGATGAAACAACAGGTAGTCATAAAGTGTGGATAGAATGTTCAATTTCAAAGACTATTTGATTACAAATGAGTTCAAACGGTCATCATCCTTGAACAACTGCATCAAAAGAAATCTTAGATATGCTTACAAAGTTTAAGTTAATGGGATCCAGAGTCAGAATCTTTTTTTGTCAATAAATCTCATCCTTGATCTACTGAAGAAACAAAAGAAAGACATAAGTCTATAAAAAGGTTCAAGTTCAAAGACTATTTGGCAACAAATAAATTCAAAAGGTCATCCTTGAATCAAAAGAAATCTTAGATATGCTTACAAAGTTTAATTTAATGGGATCCAGAGTAAGAATCTTTTTTTTTTGGTCAAAAAATCTCATCCTTGATCTACTGTAGAAAAAAAAGAAAGACATAAGTCTGTAAAAAAGGTTCAAGTTCAAAGACTTTTTGACCACAAACAGACCTTCAAAAGGTCATCCTTGAAGAACTAATAAAACATCAGAAGGAATCTATTTATAAGTATAGAAAGTTCAAGTTCATGGAATCTAGGGTCAGAAATGTTTTTTTGTTTGTTTTTGTCAAAAAAATCTCATCCTTGGTCTACTGAAGTAACAACAGAAAGAAATAAGTCTGAATAGAATGTTCAAGTTCAATGACTCTTTTGCCACAAATAAGTTCAAAAGGTCATTATCCTTGAACCACTGCATCAGAAGGAATCCATATTTATATGTATAGAAAGTTCAAGTTCATGGAATCTTGGGTCAGAATCTTTTAATTTTTTTTGTCAAAAATGTCTTCCTTGACCTACTGATAAAACAAAAGTTTTTCATAAAGTCTGTATAGAATGTTCAAGTTAAAAGATTATTTGGCCACAAATAAGTTCAAAAGGTCATCATCCTTCAACCACTGCATCAGAAGTTATCTATTCATATGCATAGAAAGTTTAAGTTCATGGGATCCAAGGTCAGAATCTTTTTTTTTTGTCAAAAAATCTAATCTTTTGTCTACTGAAGTAACAACAGAAAGAAATAAGTCTGAATAGAATGTTCAAGTTCAATGACTCTTTTGCCACAAATAAGTTCAAAAGGTCATTATCCTTGAACCACTGCATCAGAAGGAATCCATTTATATGTATAGAAAGTTCAAGTTCATGGAATCTTGGGTCAGAATCTTTTAAATTTTTTTGTCAAAAATGTCTTCCTTGACCTACTGATGAAACAAAAGTTTTTCATAAAGTCTGTATAGAATGTTCAAGTTAAAAGATTATTTGGCCACAAATAAGTTCAAAAGGTCATCATCCTTCAACCACTGCATCAGAAGTTATCTATTCATATGCATAGAAAGTTTAAGTTCATGGGATCCAAGGTCAGAATCTTTTTTTTTTGTCAAAAAATCTAATCTTTTGTCTACTGAAGAAACAACAGAAAGAAATAAGTCTGTATAGAATGTTCAAGTTCAATGACTCTTTTGCCACAAATAAGTTTAAAAGGTCATTATCCTCGAACCACTGCATCAGAAGGAATCTATTTATATGTATAGAAAGTTCAAGTTCATGGAATCTCGGGTCAGAATCTTTTTATTTTTTTTTCAAAAATGTCTTCCTTGACCTACTGATGAAACAACAGGTAGTCATAAAGTTTGGATAGAATGTTCAAGTTCAAAGACTATTTGATTACAAATAAGTTCAAACGGTCATCATCCTTCAACCACTGCATCAAAAGAAATCTTAGATATGCTTAGAAAGTTCAAGTTAATGGGATCCAGAGTCAGAACCTTTTTTTTGTCAAAAAATCTCATCCTTGGTCTACTGAAGAAACAACAGAAAGAAATAAGTCTGCATAGAATGTTCAAGTTCAATGACTCTTTTGCCACAAATAAGTTCAAACGGTCATCATCCGTGAACCACTGCATCAAAAGAAATCTTATATATGCTTACAAAGTTTAAGTTAATGGGATCCAGAGTCAGAATCTTTTTTTGTCAAAAAATCTCATCCTTGATCTACTGAAGAAACAAAAGAAAGACATAAGTCTATAAAAAAGGTTCAAGTTCAAAGACTATTTGGCAACAAATAAATTCAAAAGGTCATCCTTGAATCAAAAGAAATCTTAGATATGCTTACAAAGTTTAATTTAATGGGATCCAGAGTAAGAATCTTTTTTTTTTTGTCAAAAAATCTCATCCTTGATCTACTGTAGAAAAAAAAGAAAGACATAAGTCTGTAAAAAAGGTTCAAGTTCAAAGACTTTTTGACCACAAACAGACCTTCAAAAGGTCATCCTTGAAGAACTAATAAAACATCAGAAGGAATCTATTTATAAGTATAGAAAGTTCAAGTTCATGGAATCTAGGGTCAGAAATGTTTTTTTGTTTGTTTTTGTCAAAAAAATCTCATCCTTGGTCTACTGAAGTAACAACAGAAAGAAATAAGTCTGAATAGAATGTTCAAGTTCAATGACTCTTTTGCCACAAATAAGTTCAAAAGGTCATTATCCTTGAACCACTGCATCAGAAGGAATCCATATTTATATGTATAGAAAGTTCAAGTTCATGGAATCTTGGGTCAGAATCTTTTAATTTTTTTTGTCAAAAATGTCTTCCTTGACCTACTGATAAAACAAAAGTTTTTCATAAAGTCTGTATAGAATGTTCAAGTTAAAAGATTATTTGGCCACAAATAAGTTCAAAAGGTCACCATCCTTCAACCACTGCATCAGAAGTTATCTATTCATATGCATAGAAAGTTTAAGTTCATGGGATCCAAGGTCAGAATCTTTTTTTTTTGTCAAAAAATCTAATCTTTTGTCTACTGAAGAAACAACAGAAAGAAATAAGTCTGTATAGAATGTTCAAGTTCAATGACTCTTTTGCCACAAATAAGTTTAAAAGGTCATTATCCTCGAACCACTGCATCAGAAGGAATCTATTTATATGTATAGAAAGTTCAAGTTCATGGAATCTCGGGTCAGAATCTTTTTATTTTTTTGTCAAAAATGTCTTCCTTGACCTACTGATGAAACAACAGGTAGTCATAAAGTTTGGATAGAATGTTCAGGTTCAAAGACTATTTGATTACAAATAAGTTCAAACGGTCATCATCCTTCAACCACTGCATCAAAAGAAATCTTAGATATGCTTAGAAAGTTCAAGTTAATGGGATCCAGAGTCAGAACCTTTTTTTTGTCAAAAAATCTCATCCTTGGTCTACTGAAGAAACAACAGAAAGAAATAAGTCTGCATAGAATGTTCAAGTTCAATGACTCTTTTGCCACAAATAAGTTCAAACGGTCATCATCCGTGAACCACTGCATCAAAAGAAATCTTATATATGCTTACAAAGTTTAAGTTAATGGGATCCAGAGTCAGAATCTTTTTTTGTCAAAAAATCTCATCCTTGATCTACTGAAGAAACAAAAGAAAGACATAAGTCTATAAAAAAGGTTCAAGTTCAAAGACTATTTGGCAACAAATAAATTCAAAAGGTCATCCTTGAAGAACTAATAAAACATCAGAAGGAATCAAATTATATGTATAGGAAGTTCAAGTTCATTGAATCTAGGGTCAGAATTATTTAGATTTTTTGTCAAAAATCTCATCCTCAATCTACTGATTAAACAACAGGTAGTCATAAAGTCTGGATAGAATGTTCAAGTTCAAAGACTATTTGGTTACAAAAAAGTTCACACGGTCATCATCCTTGAACCACTGCATCAAAAGAAATCTTAGATATGCTTACAAAGTTTAAGTTAATGGGATCCAGAGTCACAATCTTTTTTTTTTTCAAAAAATCTCATGCTTGATCTACTGAAGAAAAAAAAGAAAGACATAAGTCTGTAAAAAAGGTTCAAGTTCAAAGACTTTTTGACCACAAATAGACCTTCAAAAGGTCATCCTTGAAGAACTAATAAAACATCAGAGGAAATCTATTTATAAGTATAGAAAGTTCAAGTTCATGGAATCTAGGGTCAGAATTGTTTTTTTGTTTTTTTGTCAAAAAAATCTCATCCTTGGTCTACTGAAGAAACAACAGAAAGAAATAAGTCTGTATAGAATGTTCAAGTTCAATGACTCTTTTGCCACAAATAAGTTCAAACGGTCATCATCCTTGAACCACTGCATCAAAAGAAATCTTAGATATGCTTACAAAGTTTAAGTTAATGGGATCCAGAGTCAGAATCTTTTTTTTGTCAAAAAATCTCATCCTTGGTCTACTGAAGAAACAACAGAAAGAAATAAGTCTGCATAGAATGTTCAAGTTCAATGACTCTTTTGCCACAAATAAGTTCAAACGGTCATCATCCTTGAACCACTGCATCAAAAGAAGTCTTAGATATGCTTACATAGTTTAAGTCAATGGGATCCAGAGTCAGAATCTTTTTTTTTTGTCAAAAAATCGCATCCTTGATGTACTGAAGAAACAAAAGAAAGACATGTCTGTAAAGAAGGTTCAATTTCAAAGACTCTTTTGCCAAAAATAAGTTCAAAGGGTCATTCTTGAAGGACTAATAAAACATCAGAAGGAATCTATTTATATGTATAGAAAGTTCAAGTTCATTGAATCTAGGGTCAGAATTATTTTGATTTTTTTTTGTCAAAAAATCTCATCCTTAATTTACTGATGAAACAACAGGTAGTCATAAAGTCTGTATAGAATGTTGAAGTTCAAAGACTATTTGGTCACAAATAAGTTCAAAAGGTCATCATCCTTTAACCACTGCATCAAAAGAAATCTTAGATATGCTTAGAAAGTTTAAGTTAATAACATTTAGAGTCAGAATCACTTTTTTTGTCAAAAAATCTAATCTTTGGTCTACTAAAGAAACAACAGGAAGTCATAAGTCTGTAAAGAAGGTTCAATTTCAAAGACTCTTCGGCCAAAAATAAGTTCAAAGGGTCATCCTTGAAAGACTAATAAATCATAAGACGGAATCTATACGTATAGAAAGTTCAAGTTCATGGGTCAGAATTATTTTGATTTTTTTGTCAAAAAATCTCATCCTCAATCTACTGATGAAACAACAGGTAGTCATAAAGTCTGGATAGAATGTTCAAGTTCAAAGACTATTTAATTACAAATAAGTTCAAACGGTCATCATTCTTGAACCACTGCATCAAAAGCTATCTTAGATATGCTTATAAAGTTCAAGTTAATGGGATCAGGGGTCAAAATTTTTTTTTTTCAAAAAATCTCATCCTTGAGCTACTGAAGAAAAAAAAGAAAGTCATAAGTCTGTAAAAAAGGTTTAAGTTCAAAAACTTTATGACCACAAATAGACCTTCAAAAGGTCATCCTTGAAGAACTAATAAAACATCAGAAGAAATCTATTTATAAGTATAGAAAGTTCAAGTTCATGGAATCTAGGGTCAGAATTGTTTTTTTGTTTTTTTGTCAAAAAAATCTCATCCTTGGTCTACTGAAGAAACAACAGAAAGAAATAAGTCTGTATAGAATGTTCAAGTTCAATGACTCTTTTGCCACAAATAAGTTCAAAAGGTCATTATCCTTGAACCACTGCATCAGAAGTAATCTAATTATATGTATAGAAAGTTCAAGTTCATGGAATCTCGGGTCAGAATCTTTTTATTTTTTTGTCAAAAATGTCTTCCTTGACCTACTGATGAAACAACAGTTTTTCATAAAGTCTGTATAGAATGTTCAAGTTAAAAGATTATTTGGCCACAAATAAGTTCAAAAGGTCATAATACTTCAACCACTGCATCAGAAGTTATCTATTTATATGCATAGAAAGTTTAAGTTCATGGGATCCATACGAAAAAACTCGTGCATAAAAGACATTTGCAGGCATTTGCATACAAAAACCTTTTGTGCATTGAAGAAATTAGTGGTTTCTAATGCATTGCATATTTAAATCGCTGTGCACTGAGAGTAAGTGTTTTTGCATTGCATTGAATACGGAAAAACTTGTGCAATAAGATTAGTTATTCTGCGTTGCATTTGCATGCAAAAAATATTGTGCAATGAGGAGATTATTGCTTTTGCGTTGCATTGCATAAAAAACTCGCTTTGCACCGAAGAGACAGTGCCTTTGCATTACATAGTTCTCGTGCAATGAAGATATTAGCTCTTTTGCTTTGAATATAAGAATTCGCAGTGCGATAACGTCTCGGTTACGTATGTAACCCTCGTTCCCTGAAGGAGGGAACGGAGACGTACGTCAGAACTGAACCGACGAATGGGATCTTACTTTAGAGACCAATCCTACTTCGAGCATCTAACAACGAGCCAATGAAATTTGGCATGCGATCACGCATTCCACGCTCCGCCCCGCAGCGCGGGTATAAATAGGAAGTGGAATGGTAGATCAGCGCTTTTTCTGCTGAGGAGCCGAAAGGTGACCGGACTCCCAGCGGAAGCACAGCATCTGGCGACGGGACGTACGTCTCCGTTCCCTCCTTCAGGGAACGAGGGTTACATACGTAACCGAGACGTTCCCTTTCAGTCGGTCACGTTCGACGTACGTCAGAACTGAACCGACGAATGGGATCCCTGGAAAAACGCCAGGATGCTGGCCCTTCCAGCGTCCTGCTTGAGCGCACTGCTTTTCTTCGTCTAGTATGGTATGGAAGTCAGGGCTCCAAGCAGGGAGTACAGTCACTGCTGTTTCTGCAAGACCCACTCAGAATGACTATTGGATAACGCTGGGAAGCGTGCCTACCTCGTATTTGAGAGAGAGGGTACGCTGCGGGGCCACGTCCTTCAGGGAAGGAGAGGTGGCAGAATACACATAAGGACTAACCTGGCAGGGTAGTGCAACATATGGCAGTCTCTGGGGTGGTTCCAGCCTGATTGAAGGGGGGAAAGAACACGCCCAGAGACGACAGAGCGGGCTCTGTCGAGGGAAAGACACGGGGCTAGCCCGAAGGGTAGCTGATACCGTGGAAGAATACACATATGGGGTTGCCGTGAGGGAACCGCTACATATGGAACCCAGCCTACAGCCACGTTTCACAAGCATACGGGTGCAGGCCTGGCGTCAGACGGTCCGCAACGTCTGACACCGGAGGGGTGACGGAGGAGCTCGACAGGGTTAGCCGGTTTCCCGGGGAACACAACTGGAGACAATAGACGCACGTATCCGGCCCAGAGGGCGGGAGTGGCGTTTCGCAAGCCAACACTTAGAACGGGCACTTAGCGCTCCTGGCCACTGGGGGCGAGGATGCGGGAAGATACCGGCTCTACACGTAAGCTATAG